>NW_027180617.1:0-66224 GCF_040956055.1 Brachionichthys hirsutus | reverse complement strand
AGAGAACACAACATATTTCTATTTCGCTCACACTATGACAGAAGAAAGCACATTTCTGTTTGGTTCTCCCCGCCAGGCTAAGTCCGGCGCACACAGGGAGACTTGTACTGCTACAAAGTCAGGGCCACTGCTCAATCTTGCCACTTGGTCTTGACCCAGAAAGTCCACCAGAGCATGCTGAGCCATAAATGTTAATCTGTAGGTTATAACAGTGTGAAGCGTTGCCGTTCCCAAAAGCTGGACCAGCAAGAGAACATCCTGTGGCGAATGGCAGGTGGCTTTTATCTCAGCCAGCTCGAAACGCCATGGAGAGATACCGAGACTCAAACCGTCAGCTTGCCCTGATCTGGGTATTGCACCCAGCTAAAGGCTAAGACTTATAAAATCACAAGCCTTCAAAACATCTGCACACAACGCATCAGCAGGGTTTCTCACAGGTGCACAATGAGATGCAGGGTGCGGTTTGGTTTATGCGTGACACATCAGGTCAAGCGGCGAGCCTACATTAGCCACGGAGCGGCTACAGTCGCTCTCCCCTTCCAATCAAAATGCAATGGCAGGTATCCCATTATACTCAGCCAATACTCACGATGGGAAACGCTCTGTGAATCCATCTTTTGGTTCATCTAAAATTCTATTGATATTCTCAACCGTTACTCAAGCTCGTTGAAGCTTCCGTATTCAAACTTAATAAAACATGATGATGAATTAGGGAGGACAATCTGTTATATGATGCCATTTCACAACAAGCCACTTCAGACAAAAGCATAAAGCGCTAAAACTGCTTGCATCCATGCACTGCTACATCTTTTTTCCTTCCTCCCATGCATCTCACAATGTAGTTAAGGACTACAGCGTTAATGCATCAAGTGCTGTCACTAAATATCCCTGTAAGCACATTTCAAGAGCATACAATCCCCCCCCCTTAATCCTGGGGTGACTTTCAGCAATTATTTAGCAACACAACTTTGGTTTTTTGAGAGGTAAACTGTGCCTGGAGGGTCGCATCCCTAAACCAACCCCTGATAATCCTTACTTTAAGGTCATTTAAGAGGTGAGTAACCAGGTCTGCCTGCTAATGGACGCCTCAGCATCCGGAGGACTTGTTCTTGCTTCATGTCCGCACCAACGGTACAGACAGATCATGATGTCTGGCTGTTCTCGAGGGAGGAAATGGAAAACGTACCGCGAGACTGACGGAGAGCAGCAGACAATAATAGCCAGGCAGGCGGTGTGTTAATAGTAACAGATTAGAGGGCAGCAATTATGTAAAGTAAATATGACCTGGAAGCGATCCGTCGAGCCCAGGGAAGTGTGGGTAGTTTGTCAAGCTGGATTAACCTTCGCACGTTTGCTCCGGCTCATTTTAAAAAGCCGCCCCGGACTCCCGATGCTTGCCATAACAAATGCTAGAACTCATAAGGTCATCCTCTGAGCCGGCGTCGGCATCAACAAGTATTAAGGGCCTGCTGTAAAGTGGAGGTCTGAGCATCGACCCCACCAACACGTCAAATCTCAAATCTCTGAGAAGTAATTTTAACAGAGGGAGAGAACTCATCTTGATTGCTCCTTAATAATCTATAAAACTGTTTAGGGCCAGCATTCAAGCCGGCATTATCCCTGAAGGAGGCAGTTCTCATCACACAGAATATTAAATTCTCCACAGGAATAATGAAAGGGGAAATTACTTAAGGATATGAACATGGAGTGGCAGTGTAGCGTACACAGTTCGTCTAATATTTCTGAATTAATTGGATGATGTTTGAGCTCGAAGCACAGTAAGATCCACCTTGAGAATTTCCTGCTGCATCAGGAATTGTCACCTGCTTTGATTAAGCGGGATTAAAGGCCACTGAAGTTGGAAGTGGAAGCGACAGGCTAACGCACCAATGGGGGGGGGTCACAGCGGCGAGCACCAACGTCCTGCCGGCCCTGGATGTGAAATCGTCTGCTACATTAGGGCGCGGCGTACGCCAGACGCCGGGTTATTGCCTTTCAGCGTGGAGCCGTGCAGAATGCATCGACAGCTAAGTGTTTACCGGAGCGCTGCCGTCTCTCCGGGAGCGTCTGGCAGGGGTAGACACACACAACACTTCATTTATCTTCACTTATGGGCCGGCACAAGCCTTATAGACGAAGCAGATTCCGCCGTCCGAGTGGGGAAAGTTCGTTTAAACCCCCCCCCAAAAAAAAAAAAACAGAACGCAGGCCCGAGGTCGCGTCGTGTAGCCCTTTTGTAAAAGCAGCCGACAAATGACTTTACAGGAAGCCGGAGTGTTTCTCTGCTAGTTTGAGTTCCTCTGCATGTGGCTGCAGACACAGCTAAAGACCTGAGGGCGTACAGGCGAGTGCGTGTGGGGCAGCTTCAGTCGGCATAAGTCACTTCTTAGGCCTGCGGCGTTGAAGATCTGTTTTACTTTTACCATCCCGCTCCCTGCCAGCGGAGGAATATGAAAACAGAAAATGGCCTCAGCTGCCGCAGTTCCTCAACAGCACGACAGACAATTGCCATAAATCAATTTCCCCGGCCCAGAACTGCTCGTCCTTCTGGGCTATCGTGTGGACTGGGATGCATGTTTGCAGAATGCGCAGAGCCCCGATCCACGCCACAGTTACGTCGGGTGAACATTTCTCTGTGCCACACGCCAAGCACTGGCAAGTCATCGTGTTATATTGCTGAGACACTTTAATGAGGGGAGTCAACCCGTTGCCTTTAATTAACAGCGCTCTCCGAAGCTCCTTAAATTCTACCGGCGCTCGGATTCAGAATTTGAATTACGAATTAGACATTGCGTGCTGATTTATTAGCAGTCAGGCGACGGTACCTCCATCCTAATGCAGGAAATAGACCCAAAAAGTTGCACCTAGTCTGGGGCACCGACTGTTGTCCCCAAACCTTCCCGGAGGTCCACAGAAATCCGCTCGCCCGCTTTACACTGAGAACCCTACATCTGCACAGTTTGGCAGGAGTGTGAGCGCTTATCGACACTCGAGTGGGTTATCTCTGCAGCTGATTTACACCCACAAGTCGAGTCCTTCAGGCTTCCATAAAGATTTTTATGGGAGTATAAATTCACTTTTTGGAGCAGAGCCATGCCAGCTCTTGATCAGACGTCTGGAGAAGGTGAGAGGTGATGGAGACTGGGAGGAAGATTATGTTCTCATTGTCATCGCTGAGGAAAAAAGTGTCATGAATAACCCCCCCCCCCCCCCCCCCCCCACCCCTCCTCCTCATTGTTGCAGCATGACATTTACTAAAACACAGAATTCTGTGACTTTTTATTTATGTAAATGAATTAGAACTTTAAGATGAATTTAAGGTTATTATGCATTTTCTACATAATTCCTGCCCAACACTCATCAGGATTCCTGCAAAAAATAATAATAATATTTCCACAAGGCGTGATTTAAAGCGTGTAGTTGAGTCCATCCCTGGAGCGATGATGGGAGCGGTAGGAACTCGGGACGTTGCAAACACCAGCTGGAATAAATCACCCACGGCTCCCGTACTTGTGCCAATCACCTTTGCAGAATGAACACGCCATAGAACGATAACAGCCGACTGACCTGCGTGATGCCTTCAGAGACCGAGGAGCTGAAACTTCCAAGGACGCGCGGTAGTCCAAACTTGCGTGCGCGTCGCGGTGAATCGCAGTTACAGCGCGGATGGAATTTTTCACGGACAATGCTTAAAAATAAAATAAAAAAAATCCACAGGAACTCTTTTGTTTGCGGACGGTGCGTGCGCCGCGCGGGAGCGCGCGGTTGTGCTGCAATGTGGAGGAGCTGATGAGCATCGAGCGGAGAGCCTTCAGCTGCCTTCGCGTGGAACGTCTCTGCGCTCGGAAAGCCTCCCCACAGCCGAACACTCCCAACCAAGCTGCCCCCCCCGCCACCCACTCCGCCTCTCCAACAGTTGTGATTTCTTTTACGCACCGATCTTGGACGTCGTCTTGTTTAGTTTAGTTGTTGTCCACCCACTCCTCGCTCGGTCAGGACGCGGAGCCTCGTCAGCCGCTCAGCCGCGCTTTAGTCCGACGCGCACTTGTCAGCTGATAAACTGCGCATCCCGTCGCTTCGCTCAGCGTCGCATCCGGGTCTGCCTATCAGCTCCGGTCTAGTGTAAGGCCGTAAATAAGATTGGGGCTCTGACCTCCAGCTGGTGCGCAACACGCAGCTGCACAGGCGAACATATAGCTCCATTATCGGATAAAAGGGCACTTACCTTAAAGGACCCCGTCAGACTCCACCTACCAAATAAGTTCATTATTATTATTATACACTGGAAATGTCCTCACAAAACAAACAGTGGACGCGACGGGAGATTATACCCTGAGCGTCCACCTGCTTGTCGTCCCTGCACCTGTCTCGTCTCCATATGGCTCTGTCTGCCTTGTAATTGGCGAACTCCAATTTCTCACCTTCAGTCTTGACAAAAAGGGAAGGGAAACGGTGATGCAAATAAATGTGTTATTTCTCGCAGAAGACCAGACGCCGAGGATTTGTCAAGCTGTTAATTAAACAAGGAAACGACTCTGCGTTCAAATTAAAATGATGTTGTCACATTAAGCTTCATTCGGATTGTTTTGCTCCAGCTACCAGCTGTTAGTGGAATTGATCATGTGCTGCAAGGCTGTGCAATAAATATGCAAAATGGGATTTCTAGCAACTCTTTGCCATAAATAATGTTGTTCAATCAGATTGTCTCTTTTTATTTGGCTTTTATCCACATATCTTTTGCATTTACATCCAATGCAGCCGGTTTGAGGGGGTTCGACGGGCTTTTAATATACTTTCATCAAGGGTATTTCCCAAAGTGCAAAAGCTTCATCTTGATGAGTTCCCGATTCAGAGATAAGCGTTGCCGCTCTTCCGTCTTATTTTCCGCCCCGTTCTTAAACCAAACCCACGTTTACTTTAAATTAGCTTTGCGATTGAAGGAAACATGCGAGAGTCCATCTCGCTGGCTTCAAATTATATCCTCTATAGAGAGGATAGAGAGCAGAAAGCATAGTTTCATTAATGACCAAAAAGTAACAGCCCACTAATCCCAGCGCCTCAAAAACCATTTTGAGGGAAAGTCATTTTGGTTTAAGGGAAGAGAGGAGAGAGAGACTAACAATACCGGTGGCAGATCACAGCCCTTCCAGCCATGGTCTGCTGGCCCCATTGCTCCATAGGGGGCCAACGACTGCCGCTCTGACTGGACTCTTTAAAAAAAAAAAAAAAAAAAAAAAATACCCTTCCAGAATTCAGCACATGTTCGACCACATGCAGTGATGAAGTTATCACTGAGGACAGCTTTTCTCCAAGCAAAAATCAGCCCTGGCCTTTGACGCTTGCTTCTTCTATTATACCGGGAGCACATCAAAAACCCTTCCTCCATCAAACGGCATTATCTGCATGAAAGGCAACTGCCCAACAATCTATCTTTATGTCTGCCATTCAATCTTCAGCCAAGGGCATGCAAAAAAAAAAAGAAAAGAAAAGAAAAGAAAGAGGACAAAGAAAGAAAGGACGCGAGAAAGGAGAGACATTTGTGTAAATGCTGGTGAAGCCAATATCCCTCCTGCTTCCCTTCACTTCCCTTCAAACTACCTTTTTCCATTTCTCTCTAATATTCGTGGGGGCTTTTCAGAGAGACTCTATGTGTTACTAAGCAACGTAGCCACACGTTTTCATCCGCACGGAGATGCTTTTAAAAAATTGCTACACCAGAGGGTTAATGATCGATTAAACCAAACCAAACCAAAGAAAACATCTAATTCTGTTGCACACACACACACAATCATCGTATTGCCACACATTATTACTTGCAATGCTCGATACACGTTTCTCTTTTGTGTATGAGACCTTCAGCGTAGCTTTCATTTCTCTCCGCTATGTCCACGCAGTCAACTGTGCCCTCTGTTGGAGGCCAGTCACTTTTAACAGCCAGTCAAAGGCTCCAGCTTGCTGTGTTGAGTGGGGATGCAGGAAGGTGATAGAGGTGTACGAGTCTGTGGAAAATAAGAAATAAGCTTTAGCGGGGGGGGGGGGGGGGGGTTGGCCAGACAAACGGGCTGCTTGCTTTACACGTGTTTGCAAACAGAAAACAGTTCCATCAACACGCACACGCCTCTCCTGATTCATGTACCCTGCGACAGCCTCCCCTTTTCTTTTTTGTCTTTTTTTTTATTTTCAAACCTGTAGATTGAAGCCAGGAATAGCCACTGAAATTAAATCATTTTTGCTGCTTTGTCTTCCCGGTGCTTTGTGGAAAGCGTAGCTGAATGCACAAAACATGAACCAGAAACTTCACCATTAAAGCCCAAGAGCATAGCATGCATTAAAGAATAAAAAGCCCATATACCTCGCCTCGGCGCTGTATGTTTTACTAGCGTTCGGTATCAGCAGACAAAACAGATGGGCAACACCAAGGGGACAGAGAGACCCGTGGACATTATGAAAAAAGCAGCATTGACAAATTATGCATACACTCCCTCAGTCTCCCTGTGTATGCAGGAATGTGTCCCCGAGGGGTCAGACAGCGAGTCTGAAGTGTTGTCTTGTCTTTTTTGATGTATGTTAAAGAGCAAAAGTAACAATAGATGTGCACCCTATATATGTGCAGCGAATTATATTCACCCTGCAAAAGGCTTTAGCCTTTTGTTGGTCCAGCATTGTGTTGGGCAAACTACACAGCCATGTATAACGGGATTGGACAGCACTTTCCTTTTCATGTGGAAATGAATCCCCTTCCAAGGGGACAAAAACAAGCTTTCACCCTGGGTTATACAGTGAGGATTTTGGGGGAGCCCTTTTTTTTACCCCCTTAAATGTGATGTTAAAATAAATGGTTGGGGTTAGTTAAGGCGATGCAGTTTCCTAAAGTAAGAATGTTCTAATGTTTGCAAATGTCTCTAATTTATTCAGAGGGAGAATATCTTTCACAGTCACCTCCAGTACAGCAGGATGGAGATGGATGCCTCTCCGTCACGCCTCCAAATCCCACAGGGCACTTGAACCCAGGTGGGCGGGGCTTGGGCCATTCTGCAGTGGTGCGAACATCTGTATTGATTGTGTGTCTGTTGCTGTAACGTCAGAAAGTCAAAGTAGAAAAACCCTGGCAAGACCTGCACGGGTAGAAAATACTCCTCAGGCCGACAAAGAATAAAGAATGAATAAAAATAAACATTTACTGCGATTCCTTTTAATGCGTTATATACAAGAAGCATAGAAAAATCATTCCAGAATGCTTTTAATAAAAGAAACCCACAACTCTAGCTTAAAGAAATGGAGTTTGTGTGGTTAAAATATATAAAATAAATGTTTTAGACGGACGGACGGCATCGAAGGGAAGAGACTTGAGGTAAATCAAAGTAGCGGTGGCAGACGTCATAAAGTGCATGCGGTTAATTTGAAATGATGAACTGGTGGAGGGCAGTGAGATAAAGGACTATTTTTTTCATAGGGTGGATGACAGACGGGGGGAGGGGGGTTATTTACATCGCCGGTAAGCAACCGGCTATTTTTAATACCGTGATACATAATTCTGTGTCTTTATGTGGATTTATGGCAGAAAGGGAATGATTAAAACACCGCAGTTCCTCCCAGGAGACGGCGACCATCCTAATAAATGTGTTCTTATTTTAGGATGCATTTAAAATGACTGTCAGATAACACCAGGGGTCAGGAGTTAAAAATAAAAAAACTAAATATTCCTACTTCAATATCAAAATAACCCATTTCAAGAGGCCCAAGGAGGTAAACGCAGCACATCTGCATGAACTTGAATGTGGATAAAGTGAGGATTCAGGAAAACAATAAGTACTTTCTGTACTCTCCGAGTGCTTTTCTAGTTTCCTCTCGTTAAAACGGTGCAAATACTTTAGATTTGAAGTTTTACACAATCAGTTTCTGGAAAGTATTACTAAAATCAACGACATGTTTCAAACAATTTGGTTAAAGGAGCAACAGAAAGCTCGTGAAAGTTGTGGGATGCCCCAGAAACCTCCGGATTAGAATGTGCCTCAGTTAAACCGTTGAATTATTAACAGATGACAGTTTTATGATTGGCTTTGAAAGGCTTCTTTGTTTACCGGGAAGGATGTGGTGAGGTCCACCCATTTATATGGGGGGCTATAAGCAGAACGCAGTCGTCCTTAAAGCTTTGAAGAATGCCGTCGGATTTAAATGATGCTAATGACTTGTAAACAGCCTAGCTGGAGAAATATATGTTTCTTCCTGATGTATTAGCAGGAGAAAACGGAACCACATCATCCCAGCGTTGGGATCAATCCCACCAGGGCGGGATTTATGTCTTTGCACCGTGATAACCGGTTATGAGTCAGGGCGACCCCCCCCTCCCTGGTGCTGTCGTAAAGGAAAAAGTGATTCAGATCTAATTTGAACTAAGTCGGCCTACACCGGCAGGCTCTCCCTAGCCGGTGAGTGCCTTAGTACATCCAGCAATAACATTCACTCTGAGAGTTAAACATAGGCAACTTTTGTGCACTAAAAGTGCCAAGATAAGACAACTGCGCTGCGTTTATCAGAGGCTGAATGAATGCTACTGTACTCTAACACGGGGGCTAATGAAGAGATATGTCCTCCATTACGCCGCCATATTCCTGCTGCAGCGATTAGAGAACTCTCCAGAGGGGCTCTATCACAGGCTTTCATTGAATCTGGACCTTTGCAAATCTTCATATCCTGCACAATTTTCATAAATTGAAGTCTAATGAGTGCAGTTGACATAACTATGATTTATTGTCTCACAGGGTTACCAATTTCACCAGCGCGCTGCAAAATTATGAATGTCAAGGGTTTAATCGTATTCATATATATTCCCAACAAGGTGGATGTGATGCGTCACGTGAGCAAAAGCGGCCTAAATGTCTCTCTCTCTTCTTATTGTAAGGGCGTTATGATAATACTTGCAAACATGCAGAGTGCTAACAAGCTCCCCACGGTAGCCTGATCATGTTGACGCCGAGCACAGTGCAATATCTTTCCATGGATCTCTTCGGGACAAACTTCAACCTGCTACGGAGCGCCGCTTTATTACGATTGCTCTGTCTTCAAAGACGTAATTACCACGGCGATATTGTTCATCTTGCATGTGCAATTTGTAGTTTCCCACCAATATTGCAATATGGCGATTTTTTTTTTTTTTTTTCTTCTACTGCGGACAGTTGACACGCTTGCATGCTAATGGCTAAAGCGGGAGATTTCCTGTGTGTATTAACATTAGAGGGAGAGAGAGAGGATATAAACTTAAACTCCTCTGCTACAGGTTTAAATCAGCTCCCTTATTGACAGCCTTACGTCGTCGCAGTTTTTTGTCACGCCGCGGGTCTATTTTTTTCAATTAGCTCCCCCTTTCACCTCCTGAACTATCAAGGGGGTCTGCCGGGTGGATTGGAACAGCCAGCGCTCCTACACGGCTCGGCCATTGTGAAAGCAAAGCAAAGCATTGATAACGTTGCGTAGAAGTATTGACACGCTCACATTTCGGCGTGCCGGGCCACGGCGGCCCTGAACTGCAATAAATTGAGACAAATGATCAGCCGATGACAATTTCCATAATCGTTACACCTTCTGTAATTCATCAAGGTAATGATACCCGTGGCCCTAATGTCACATTTATTCCATTTTGTGCACAGCGGCTGGCACAAAGCGAGCCCCCCCCTCCTTCCTCGCTCCCCTCCCAAAAGGATTGATTACACACCAACTGCTTTCTGCTCCTGCTTGTGAGTGGAAACAGCAATGTGTTATTTGACCAAAAATAACAATGAAAGGGGATGGGAAATGTAGTCCACCCCCCCCCCCCCCTCCCCCAGTGACAGGCAAACAGGAGGCCATTACAGTTCAGCGCTGGCACGGTTTCCAAAACCGAAAAGGGCAAAGAAAGACATCTCCGCTTCGTGGCTCTTCGCCGTTGCCCCGTCTCGCGTCTCCTCTCTTCATTAATGACATCGCTCCCTTTTGACAATTATTCATCACCATTGGCGTGCGGTAGCGGCGTGAATGAACGCTGTGATTCACTCACAGACGCTGCCATTCAAGATGAATTTCCTGCATCCTGCGCGTTGCGTACCGCCGCAGACGTGCGTCATCTGACGCCGATAAAAATAACAACCGCACCGACAGAAGAGCTCTGGGCGTTTCTCAAAATCCAGCGTCGCCGCCGTTCAAAACGCCATTGCATTGTTCAGCATCACCTGCGATGGAGCCACGGTGCTATATGTTAGCCTGCCAGCAAGAGTTGGGTTATCAATAATAAAGTGTGTACAACTGTGTTAAAGTCATCTTCTAGGCTGGCACGATCCATCCACCGCGTTCCAATGTGGCAGAATAATCCGGTTACATTCGCATTAGGAGAAGCCTAATTTAAATGTCTGAATGAGTTTGACTTTCATTTCGCAGCAGCATCGCTTGTTGACTTGTGCAGAGCAGCGTTCACTTTTGGGAACAAGAAGAAGAGCGGCCTTGCAAAGAGAGGTTAGCTTAGCAATGCCGATCTGTGCATAAATCAACACCTGACTGGCTGAGACATTTTCATCATTTTCATTTTGCATGGATAGACTTCAAGTAATTTTCCTCTCAGTGATGCACTTTTCAAAGAAGGTAACACCAGAGATGTTTTCTACCCACCGCTGCTGTATGAGGCCTCTTCTCCAGGCTCCTCTGACATTCTATAGCTTCGAGCTTTGGGATTTTAGACCTTCGTTTGTGTGGAATGTTGTACCGTCTCGCAAGAAGCGTAAATTCAACACCCACCTGAAAAAAATAATAACATGTCACGGGGGTGTTGATGTGTTCTCACCCCAACGGGAACACTTTATTATCTCCGCCAAGGAGGTTATTTTTGCCGTCGTTTATCTGTCTGTCTGTTTGTCTGTTAGCAACGTACCTTTGCTCTCTAGTTATTATTGATTAAGCATGCAAGTGTTAAAAAACGTTAGCCAAGCATCTTCTCCTGGAGCCAAAGCATCTACTTGCACATTTGGACTGGCATGACAGCCGGGTATCGGCTTACCAGGACTTCCAGTCTCTGGAGCCGGGAAGAGATCAGATCTGGTAGCAAAGGGCAACAAGTTTTACAAAATGGTGGCCGACACAGGGGTCGCTAAATCAACATTCCCATCATGAAGCAGCGCTGTGCCGGGAAGCCGAGTTTACTATTAATAAAAATAATCATCTCAACATCTTTGAGAGATGAGAAGAACTTTCTTGTATCTTGGATGAGCACTACAGAGGGCACGAGCAGCAGGGAGTGAATATAATTGAGCTGGAATTGGTCTCCCATGGCAGCCATACTGTGTTCAGTCTAATGCGCCGCAGTGATTGGACCATCGACTCTCTTCTTCCTTCTCTTGAAAGAGGTTGAAAAGAAGCCCGTCTTTTACTTTGCCTGGCATGAAAATCTTTGATAGAAGATATAATTCTTGCCTTTAGGGATGAGGGGATGTTTTCATCGTCCATGCGCAGAAAAGACCGTAATATCTTGAATATTACTTGATTCAACTAAAAACTGAATTATTTCTTGCGTGGTTAGTAAAGTTCTCAAGTGAGGAGGAAAATCAAACTCGCTTATGTTTTCTGACCCGCTTCAGTGTTTGAACAGAGGAATCCATTTCTCCTGCAACTGGTTTGGATCAATATTTACACGTTAGAGAATAGAAAGCGCAGCTTCCAGGGTTCCACTTTTTATTTTTTATCTGCAAAGATACAGAGGCACTTAAAAGAGATCAGCCTTCCAAATAAGGGTCTCGATCTCTTTCTCTCTATTCCGTATGGCGTGCGTTTTGACCAACCTTGAGATAAGCTCCTTGACGGCAATATCAAACGCCCCGGCGTGCATTTTGACTAAATATTAATCAGCACTGAAAGGATATTTGACAAATCTGTGTCCAATGCAATCAAAACCAAAACCAAAACCAAGGAAACAAGCTATTTCTAAGCCATTGTGGTGCGGTTAAATGTAGCCATAGTGACATGCAGCACCATCAGAGCAAAATAGCAACATAATCAGTATAATACATTTCCTAATCTGGATTTAAAGGCTCATTAAACTCCCTATAATATGACTAATGCATTCTGGTAGCTACCTTGTAATGATGTGTTTATGGAAACCACGGGGAGTCCTGATATATAGGCTAATGAGGATTGTTCTCCATGCAGAATGCAGATAAATCAGGTGCTTCTGAGATGAAGGGCAGAAAGGGCAGGAGCACATGGATGGATTTATAGCCTTTAAGTGCTCAAATGGACAATTGCTTGAACTGTTCAGGTATCATCATCATCATCATCATCATCAGAACCGAATGAGGAAACATGAATCCAGTTCTTGGTTCAGGCCAGAAAATTCTGTTTTAGTCATTTTCCTCCAGCATTTCTAATTTACAGTAAAGCCTGCAGGTTTGTTTATGTGTTTCATGACACATCCCATTTACTTAACTGTATAAAAAAGGAGCCATTGCATAAATAATTGAAATCATCCAGCTGCTGTGACGTAAAGCGTCTCGACTGCAAACGCATACGAGCAGCCAGACGGCAAAGATGCACATTTAATGTTCGTGCTTTTTGTGATAATTAAAGCTTTATTATCTCTCCCTATTCCACGGGGAATTTCACACGACAGACTAACAGATGAAAAAAAGCCTCGACGATGCTGCCGCGTCTGTCGCTTGACTGCCATATCTCATGGTAAATTCATGACGGTGTCAAGGCTGAGTGACTCCAGGGGTAGTGGGTTAATTTGTCAGGAGGCCTACTTCGCTACGAGTGGTGGCAAAATGACAAAGAAGAACGTCATTATGAGAGAAGTAGGCCGTGAAATGCTTGACTCTTTTGGGATGAGCCACGCCCACGAAGCCACGTCTTAAACAACGGCATCTAAATCTATTTACAGCTTGTTGTTGGTTTCTAAACGATGCCCAGGGAGATTGTTTGTGCTGGCGCGAGTCTGCAGGGAAGCAGATAGTCTCGGTCAAGGGCCACACTTTGATGACTCCTGAAAATGTTAAAGTCACACTGGCAATGGAGGAAAGTAAGAGGGCTGAATTATTCAAGTACTTAAAGTAGGCTACAGGCTGAAAAATCTGCTGCTAGCTGATATTTCAGCTACGTTTTTATTCCTACCTTTCTCCCTGTAATCTGTAAAGAGAAATGCGGTTCTTTTCACCACAATTGGTATTTGACGCACTGCAATGGTAGTTTCTAGATGAAACATGAGGCTTTTAACACTATGTATATTTTTTTGCACATGAATAAAAGCTCTGGTCATTTAAATGTCTTCTCCACAGGATGCTAAATTCAGTGCCAAACATTAACTACAAGTAGCCATGCTATATCAAAGCAGTCACTGAGCTCATTAATTTAGCCTTCAATTAGAGGGCGTTTCTGTCGATGTACTCGTCTTCACCTGGCGGGTAACCGAGTGAGCAGGAGGGCTAAAATACACGCCTAGTGGCGTCACATGAAATGCCTTTCATTCTCCTTTTCAAGCAACACACTATATTTCATTCAGCCTATTTATATTTTTCTTTCTCAACATTATGTTTCTCCCATTTAGTTGCCTGGCAACCAGAATTGAATAGTTTACTCCACAATGTTCCTTGTTAACCAACTGAGCTGTTTCCATCGCCGGCGATCCTGTTGCATGCGCCTCGCATATGAGCAGGAGAAAGATTGAATTCTGTGCGATCACGTCTCTAACTCGGGCATTTTACGTCTGCTGCATTTGTCCCGTCGCTTTTGTCTTTAAACAAACACACAAAACCTTTTGCTACCGGTCAGAGAGAAGTTTTTAGTGGCGCTACTGCTAGATTGAACAACAGGAGTCGAGTCACAACGCAGGTCGGGTCCACGGAGTCGAGGGGGGGGGGGGGGGGGCAGGTTTCACTGAGACGGACGAGAACTCAGCTTCCACATCTGCTTCCACAAATGCTTTGAAGATCAGACGTTTAGGTTTGAGGTATATTGAAATGACTCGAGAGGACCGGGTCTCTTGCCCGTTTCTCAGATAGCCTTCCCCGTGCCATAGCCACAGATGTCGGGCGCCCGCAGCCTCCAACAAGCCGCCGACCCCCGGCACCGGCCCGTTTGCACCACCATGTGTCAGATGTTCCTCCACTCGCCACCGTATCTCCACTTCCACCCAAAAGCACACTCCTCGTACAAAGGCTTAATCCAAACTGCTGTCCAAACACAGAATAGCTGCCCAGAGGAATGTGTTGGACAGATAACAGACACTGGTCTCCAAGCCTTTAAGTGTAGATGAAGAGAAAATCCTCCTGACCACACTGCTGACGGAATTTGACTGTCGAACTGCAGCGAACCATGTGATTGGTCATCCAGTGTGGTGCATCTGTGCTATTTGATCACAATTGGAATCAATTAAAAGGAAACTCTGAATCCCACAGTGTGAGTTTATCGTCCAGGTTTTGCATACTTGGGAACTTTACAACAGATAAATGTATTAGAGGAATAAGTGTTGAAGGGAATCTCAAACTTGTGCTTAAGACCCGAGGAAACTTTCACAGGAACAGCAGAAAGATTGTGTTGGGTCGTGACTTCCTGTGCAGTTTTGCCAAAAGAGCATTTAGCCGCATTTATTTCAGTATTGCTTCCGTTCTTTGCATCGCCTCCGGTACGGCGAGGCATTCATTCTAACAAGCATGAAATTAGTTATGCAAGTTGTCCCAGTTAATTATAAATAATATAGGTTCTATTTATCGCAAAATTAACGAAATAAATAATTAGAATACTAATTTCTAGAATAGCAGTGTAGCACACTGAACATTTCCGTTTTCCGTGGAAAGGTCGGGAGATTCTTTCCACAAACCATCCTTGAAAAACTCATCAAGTGAGCTGAAATTCAACTTGTAACCATGGGAACGAAAGAACATACAAATGCTAAAAGCTCACAAATGGCAAAATGCTCCTCTTCAGTACTTGGTCATTGTGTGTTGAAAGTTTGATGAAAATAAGAAGCTGTTTTTAGCTATTCTCTGGAAACGTTATGGACAGACGGAGATGTAATTGGGGCAAACATGGCAACCTGAAAATCACCAATCACGCCTGTACTCTGGGTCGGAACGCCGCTTTCAGGGACACGCCGATTTTCAGGAAATCTCAATTAAGGCCGGTTTAGAAAGGTAAAAGTTATATTGCGAAGGTGATGAAAGGCCCATCCTTGTCCCACTTAGACAGAAACATAACGGCACAGTCTCTCTGACACTCGCGTCCTCCTCATCAGAAGAAGTCACGGCACACTGAATCCCGCTAATCCATCTTCACAAGAGTTCAGAGGGGCTGGCGCTGCCATGTGTGGGTCACAGCGTCCTCACGGGGGAAACAGAGAGCAGAGCGAATGTGTTGCGATCAGGATGCAAAGGAAACCATGGAGGTGTTGCCCTCTCCATCTGTTCCCTATAGCTTCTGTATATTGTTTCATTTAGCTACAAATCAAAGGCTGAGAAATGTTGCATATATATAAAAGGAATTATTCAACGGAAAAATTAAACACGGCGCCTCTAGATTTGATTGCACTTCCCATTAATCACCCTCACAGCACGATGACCCAATCTCCCCGCCAAACCCCAGCGAGGGTCCGAAACAAATCTTCACGGCTATTGCTCTAAATGCTGTCTGGTCTGCTCGCAGTCGGGTCCGTAACGGCCGAGCCACCTGCGCAATTTGTTGCATAGATACATGCGATGAGGAGGAAACGTTCACAGCCTCATTACAGCAGCAGATTTCTGGGTCACTTATTCGTTGTGTTAACTCTGCTGGTGTGCCATCTTTCTTTAGCCACGTGTGATCATAAGAACTGCACATGCACACGCATTTATATATACTATATTTGTGTATTCTAGATGCATTTTGATGGTTCATCTTGATGCCTGCCTGCAGCTTGACAGATGTGGTGCTGCATCAAGGTTATTAAAATAATTTGCAACGGGTGGAATGAGGAGGGGGGAAAAAACACCTACACCTAGGTTCTAACCTAAGGAAGTAGAATCAATGACCCCCAACCAAACAGCATGTTTATTTTGGAATAAATGAATATATAGATGTTTTTTTCATGAGACGCTTTGAGAAGCAATCCTGCATCCCAAAACACATACAGATTCTGCGGCACGCTCAACGCACCCACGGCTCACAGCCGCTCTTTCAAGCTGTAATCCAGTTAGCTCAAACGCAATCCTGGGCTGTTTTTTTTGTGCCTTCAGTTCTTCCTGATAAATTTACATGTGAAGCTGTTGTTGTGTAGACGTTGTATGGCTCTTGTTTGTTCCTGAAGTGTGTTAAAGGGGGGGGGGGGGGGTGCAGTTTCAATCCAGCTGCTATTATATTCCTCATGCACATGCAAAGACATTGATTTAGATTATATAGTAATTATGCGTTCTGCATGCCAGCCACGGAGCAGCAGAAAGTAGAGGGGAGCATTAAGGGGCTTGGCGACTGTGGGACCCCATGCTGAGATGAGAGGGGAGGTAAGAGCCAAGGAGAGGGGAGTGTGGAGAAGGCTAACCAATCAGCTGTACGCCGGGAACAGGACCAATCACGGCTACGGCTCGGGGCTCTGTTGCTCCCCGTTCTCTCGAGTTTCCCTTTTTCTTACATCTCCGTCTTATTTACCTCTCTGTTTCTAATTACTCTTGCCAACTCGTATCTTTCTTTTTCACTGCTGTCTGCCTCACGAATCGCGGTCGGGCTTGACACACCTCTATTTTACCCCAGCCTCCTCCCGGGTACACCCCTCCTATTCCCCACCCCCCATCAACCCCACCTTGCGTTTCCCCTTCCTCCACCCTGTTTTGCAATTCACCGGCCACCCTGCTTTACACAGTGCACTCCCATCCATCACAATGTACAAATTCTCAGCGCGCACATTCGGTCGGGTCCTAATTAAAAACCCCTTCCACTCGTTTTCTTGAGAGATAATTAGACTTTCATCTCACCAGGATGCCACAGCCATAGATCCATTCTCTCCTTTCAGGAAGCCTATAGGAGAAAAAAAAAATCAACGATCTTTAACCACTTTCCTTCAGGGCACGAGTCAATAATTAAAGATATCTCGCTCTACGACAACTCTGTCTATAAAGGAGGCCAATATATTTACTACTTAGAGAAAATAGTCAAAGTAAAGAGGAGCTACGGAAAAACTTCCCCTGAATTAAAGGTCAAGCAGCCCACGTGCAACAGTGGCAGATACTGATTTTTAAGTAACACCCGTGCAAGGGTCCACTTAGAGTTGGTCCACTGCGGTGCCTGGATGCGTCTCCAGCGTGGGCTCGGAGGCCGTGGAGCGTTGGGCCTGATATGAGACAGCTGGAAGGGTTGAATTATTGAAGAGCACGGACCAGCTCTGATACGCAGGCCATGTCCTCCCAGATGCTCAGTGTGCTGAAGCCGACACTTCAGCAGTCGTCAGACGTGTGCAGTTAACAGGGTCCATCTGCTATTGAGGCGTAAACGAAACACAGTCGCAGCCACGGAGAAATGAATCACTGCCACTTTATTAACGCGCGACAATGGCGATGATTGTGCCAGCCGCACACTCGCGATGGTAATAATTATGATAGCTCTGATTATAATGATGATTGGGATGCAGATGACGGCAGAGGAGTCGACGATGATGATGATGATAATGAAGGAGATGTGTCTGCTATCATGATGATGGTGTGCAAAGAAAACAAATATATATATATATATATGTGTGTTGGAGAAATCAGCAGCGGGGACAAAATTGGCATTTGGGCTCATTATGCATGCATGAAAGAAAAATCATTTGCATATCTGCATCGGACTGGAGGACCTGCAGGACCGGAGGAAACATAACAAAACATTAAGATCATGATTGTCGACAGCTTCATGTAAACACCTGGCAAATTTAAAATTCATAATTCTAATGTAGAGCAGGCCAGCGATGAAAAGCACGCATAGCGGAACCTCCAAAATCAATAGCCGCGCCACCTTTCATTACGTAAGTGAAATTTGTATTCATCTCAGAGATATATATTTAGCCCACTTACACCCTTGGCCCAGCAGCAAAATTCACTTAGTAATGATTACCTGACTCAGGTAAAACCAATTTCCATTCACTTGTTACTCAGAGACGTTGACAAGGGCGCAGCCAGGGTCACTCTTCAGCAGTTTTTCCTTTCCTATCAGCACTCGATGTCCCGCGTGCACGGCGCCATCCGTTGCACCGCAGAACGTCAAAGCAGGAACATCGCAATGACACGAACCGAGGTGGTGCATCTCGGTGTCTTCGGCGCCGTTGCTTAGCTCAAAGGCTGTCGCAGAGACTGAGTAGGCGTTCAGCAGCTCTTACTCCCCATGAGGACTGCATTCAGATAAAAATACTCAAACTGCTCATAGATGCCAAAGGGCCTCGGGTATACGTACAATATGTTTCAATGCGAAACTTGGATAACAGCAGAAAAGTCTGTTTTTCTTACAGGGGAAATAGGGTCGATTTAAGAACGCACATTAATGCAAAAGTGAGGACAGGATGAAGCTACTGCTGTCAACATGAGCTACTTTAACCCAAAGGTAGTCAGTGTTGCTTTGTGTCATTCTGTAGGCAGCAGCCTTCCTCCACTAGGAAGCTCTTTATGTGACTGGAAGTGGAAGTGGAAAAACCAAGACAAGCTCTTCCCGAGCAGCGCCGTCAACTGCAGATTGTTTGAGATGCAAAAAACAATGCAATTATGTATTATCATTTATTTTATTTTTTTGGTTGTTGTCTGGTTTGAAATAAGAAATAAATATATTGGAGGGGGGGGGGACAATACAATCATGAGAAGTAAAGGGCAAATGTGGATGTGTGGATGGATTAATGCACTGTATTCTGAAATTTAATGAAACAATTAGCCTAAAATGATCCGAGTAACAATTTTGACTGAAAATGTGGGCTGTTTCACCTCTTCACTTTCCATCCATATATTGATCCCGTTGGATAAAACAGTCATAAACTAGTGTATCTAACACAATGTATCAAATTTAAAATAGCGAAAGCTTCGACCAAGATCGGACTCCAAATATAAAGCAAATGTGATGATTAGAATGAGAATATGTCTGTATATACGGTACATTTCAGTAAATCACGTTTGAGTAACTTCTTGGCACAGCTGCCTGGTTCTGTCGTGTTCCGTCAGTAACCCAGAGCATTTATATCACTTAACAAATTGAATGCACAGAAGCAGATGAGCTCATTGACATTCATGAGATTAAAGACTATACATATATGCTTTTATTTTGTAAAATGTGGCTTCTTGGAAAATCGCCAAGCCCAAGGAAAGATAAGTGGGTTATCTTATTCTCATTTTATCCAAGCATATTATCCAGCCGTCCAAACAGAACAGAGATGAGCCAAAGGGAAAACACATTGGAACACAGATTCTGTTGCGTTTTATTTTAACTAAGGAACTGATTTTATGGAAGAGTAAAGTGTTAAGGGAGTAACTTTCAGTTGTATTCAGCTCTTGTAGAAAAAGAGAAAGAGGCTTAATGAATTTTACTGAACTCCTCAGGCTCATCCAGATAAGACATTTACCAGCTGCACGCCACAAGGCTACATTTGGACTTTCACAGATCATAAGGTTTGCTTTCAGTTTCATTTAAACAGCCATTCAACGAGCTCCTCGCAATACAAACCATAAAGTGAATTGCAACTGATGTCATCACACTTTGATGTCATCACACTTTAAAACGGTAACGTAAATTTACAGTGAAATTTGAAAAGGGTAATGGAATGCTGTAAACCGCGGCGCAACATGAGAGATACAACTTAAGGGAAGAAATGCACCGATAATATAATAATATGAAAGTCACTATATGCTTACTTAATATTACTATATTATTTCCATTATTATTATAACAATGATGATGATGATATTAATAATAATAATAATAAAAGAACTATCGTCCAGTGGTGTGAAGGTCAGTAGTTTAAGTGTCCTTAATCAAGGTACGGAGCCGAGCATTACTCCAAATGCCTGTTCCATTCCATTTGTTCCATTGCTGCATGCATTTTCTTTCTTATATTATCTATAGCCGTCGTTCTGGTTCTCTCAAATCTCCTTAGTCCCTCTAATTAGCTGCTGTGAGCATCTGACAAGAACAACAACATCTTTGCTGCTCTGTCGGGGGTAGCAAAGAGTCAAACTGTACCGCAGTGGAAGCAGCACAACAACAGGAACACCCCCCCAGCTTAACAGCAAATTTAGCTTAACTGCTAAAGACAACGGTTATATAATGACAAGTATAGTACCTGCCCTGTTTGGTGGAACAATAAGGCGCCTTGTACTACCCGTTGCAGACGCACATCTCACCGAACAAGAATGTGTTGTTATATAAAGAAGAGTTCAAGACAATTTTGAATATAGAACAGTGTGGTGCGAAAGTCTTATTAGCCTTTTGATTCTTGCCCTGCTTTTGCGGGAGAGAAGTTCAAAGCTCTTTCACGGCAAAATGCAAACTCGGTTTCAAAGACCCCCTGCTGTTCACGTCTCTGTGCTCCATAAATTAAACTTATCCCAAATGACTTGTGGCATAAATGGAAGCTTCAATCGTCTGCGTGCTTTAATTAGGCCTTTAGCATCACCTCGCTGTGTGTACTCGTAAAGATTGAACGGTTTCGCGGCAACTTCAGTGTCCTTTTCTAAAAGAATGACTGATCTATGTTAAAATAGCTATTACTACGTTAAAACTAATATATTAAATATCTCTGACTGATGTTCTGTCTTGATATATTGCTCACCAGTAACGGTAATAATTGTAAACCCACATCATCTTGATAATTTTACAAACTCTTTGGAAAATACAAACTTGAGTGACTGAAAAATGTTATCATGGATATTTTTGCTAACAATAAAAAATGTGTTTTCTTCAATCTAATAAGAATGCGAATGTCATCCCATGAAAATATACATTATTGCATATCCCCAAACAGGATTTATTACATTTTCCAGTCTTTTCTCGCCCTAATTAAAGATCTAAAGAACGGACCCTCGTGGGAGGACGAACTCAACCGTTTTACCCTTATGAAATGTCATTCTGCTTCATCTGAAAATGGCGCATCACCTCTTCCACCAGTGGAGATAATAAACTCCAGCCGTCATCCTGGCATTCTTTGCGATCGGGCCACAGAGAGAGGTTAATGGATGAGCGTTCCTGCTGTGTCTAAATGAGACTAAAGCGTGCAGGGAGATTCTAACATTTACATGAGAACCGGGAATGGCAAAGCCCAACACTGTAAAATGTGTTCAATTAGTCTCCTGAAACTGTCAAGGGAAAAAAAGGGGAATTTTTATATTCTATTCCTGCTCAATCATACTGCACAAAAATAAAATAGTATAACCAGGCGTAAACGCTCAATTCAATTGGTTCAACGACTGGCTACCAATCAAAGTCCCGTCGCCGGTGACTTTGACGATGACAGAACGTAGAGTTAACACGCTTCATTATACTTCCTCATTACCTGGGAAGATGTGCGCCAGTGAGTTTCGACAAATGGACCTTTCGCTTCACAACAGCTTCATTTGAATCCAAATCGATAATTCGCTCTCCAACCTGAGCGAAAACAACGATCAAAACAGGGACTCGCAGCCCTCCGGAGAACCTTTTATCCCTCTTGGCAAGAAAGTGGCCTTAAATTGAATTTGGAAATCAGCGTGACCAACAAAAATCTTTACTAAGCAAATGAGTGTACATTGTTTTTTGTGTGTGTCTGAATTCAACGGGGAGGGACGGGTCCAACCCTGACTGGAAGCTCCGTTGGCAACAAAACAATTCATTTGCAGTGCACAGGTTAGTTATTTGTCTCAGTCGTCCAAATACTTCCTCCTACATTCATTATAATTAACTTCAATTGAGCTGGCGCTGTTCAGGAAGTCGATCAGTCAGTGCTCAGAAGGTACTGAGGCTGGTTTGATTACTTAAATTACGACCGGGCTGCAGTGAAAGGTGGCATAGAAACACAGCAGTTGAGCCACAGTGTTATCCGTGATGAAAAAGACTCATCAAATACTCGTCAGGAAGAAGGAAACCCAGGGAGAACAGGACAACTAAATGCAGAAACTGAGACAATGAAATCAGAATCCAAACCCAGGAAGAGAAAAAAAATGGGATCAAGCCAGTTTATAAAAAGCAATAATCAGAAAGTTCTACAATTTAAGAAGCAAGAATCAGAAACAGTTTAGCATTTTTGACTGAGATTGATTAGAAAAGTTGTACATTTAACCGTGTACACACACACACACACACACACACAATTCCTGCAAAAAGAGAAATCTCTCTACTTGTGTTTTAGCTTAGAGCAAAACAATCTTACACCCACAGGACCTTCACAATGGGTCAGAAACTCGCTCAGTCTTTAGCACCGCATCTCGACTCATCTCGCTGCTTGTCCTCTGTAAAAGCTTTGACTGACACTCACATTTCTCCATTGCAGAATTTCGAGTCCAAGTTGTCAGGACTCTTGACAAATCGCTTCATAACCAGACAGTCAAAAAATCAGCTGTTGTCATAGCTGTTAGGCATCAGCATGAGCAGCAGAGGAGCTCTCTCCAGTTCAGAACCATCCACAGACTGTCGCCTGCTTGCAGCCTTCCTGTTGAATCACCATCACTCCTGGCGTGTTGTTAAACGTTGACAGGGTCGCAAACAAAATCTCCCAAGAAGACCTCGTCAGGGTCGATTGAAAATCCGAGTGCCTGGTTTTCCTTTTCTTGCCGTGAATATTTAAGGCTGGACGGTAATTCAATTCGACGTCAGAAAGGACTGAACGACCCGTTATTCATAAACTGTTTGTTTAACATGTCAAACTTAATTTTTCTCGCACGTCGAAATATTCCTCAACTGGCAGGTTGTATTAATTTTTGTCTTTCCTCATGATTTCAACACTTGAATTACATTCAGGGGAAGAAAAAGTGAATATATACCTGTAAAACCCGCTGATGATGCCTGGAACGACCCCGAATCATATTTTTTGTTTAGTAGACACTATTATCTCCATGCTGTGCAGCAGGAACGCAGACTTAAAGAGTCAGGCGCCAACAATAGAGAAATATGTCCCTAACCCTTACAGCGCTGGAGAAGAGATCCAAAGCTATTAATGACAAGCATTTAGCTTTAGAGGAAAAGGGATAACATGGTTTTAGCCTGCCAGAGCGAGCATTGTTCTTGTTAATTAGCACATTTTGCAGCATAATTTCCTCTAATTAGATTATTTACAATGCCATTGACAGTCATTACTTTTCCCAACCAAATGAAGTACAGAATTTGTAAGGTGAGTGGACAATTGAAACAGATTTTCTCCCGATCCTTTTCAGGCTTTCCTCAAAATATTTAGATCTCATCATCAGTCAGAATTAGACAAATCAGTAAATTAGGCTAATTTGACATCTATATTTGTTTGGTTACTTCAGACTAATAACCCCAACCGCTGACATTATGCTTCATAACTCAAAATAACAGCTGCCATCAAAATCTTACTAGCCTGATAATAGACTATTTTGTCCAATTTAATATTAATAATGTGATAATTATTCAGTTTAAGTCCTTTCTTATAGCAACAATGTTTAAGTATATCATGGCTAATGTGCGAAACACAGTGCTAAACTTTGCTAACTGAAACTGAGAGACCCCTAAATAACCCCAGAGAGAGCCACCAAAGCCGTTGCTAGTGATTCAAAAGGAGGTACAGTGAGTTGGTAGAATCACCTCTTTTTGTCTAATTCTGCTGATTGTCTAATCCTGCCTCATGACTGATGAAATATGTATTTATCATTGTGAACTTTTTTTTTGCTTTTTTAGAGTCATTACTGTTTGAGATAATTAAATGAATGCTGAATTAATGAAGTACTTGTGCGAGAATTTGTGAGAGGGGGGTACAGCGTAACAGCAAACAACTGAAAGGCAAACCAGACTTTTCACTTATCTTTTAAAACAAGTTCTGGAATGACATTAAAAATTGGATGTACTTTTCCAATTATTTGATAATAATCCCTTGTCAAACAGTCTTTTGACCATTCTTAAAATCCTTAAGGATGAAATGAGACCTTATCTTATTTTGGAACCAATCCACCAAGATTCGTGGCCCAAAGATGGATCTTTGAGCCAAATTCTTCCTGCTCCAAATTCTATTTGGCACTCCGAGGGTTTAAGAGTAATTTTGAGATAACTTCTCATATAATAAAAGACATGATGACATAAGACCCAAGAAGCAATTATTTACTCATTAAATGGCTTCGCAGGTTGGCCTAAAGCTGCAAAGACTAATTAATAAGGTAGTTGTCTCAATCCCTAACGGGAGACTGTATTCCCTCCGTGGGCCAGTGACTGAGGGCTGTCAAGTGTCCCTTCTTTAGGAAAATGCTGATACAAAGTCATAGACAAAGGCTCTTGACCCCAAATTCATCCAGACACAAAGTCTAAAAATATTAATAATGGATAGTGTTCCCTGATTACATTTCCTGGTCACATGGGGGGGAAGTCGTTTAACGTCAGAATCATATTTTGAGTTTTACATCCAGCAATCAAGGTCAATTTGAAGATGGTTTGCCTCGTAAAAGTTGGCAAAGTGAAGTATTTTGGAGAAACAGGTTGACGGTGTTCTATATTTTCCTTATTGTCGAGTATTCAAAATCCCAACGTCAAAAATAATCCAGGTCAGTTCACTTTGTCTCTCTTCTCGGGGTCTTGGGAACATCAGTCTCAACAGAGACGCTCAAACCTCCCTCTTGCTATCCAGACATTCCCAAGGCCACAGAGGGATACAATCCCTCCATGGAGCATCCTGGGTCTACCCTGGGGTTGCCTCCCAGCGGGACATGCCCAGAATGGCTCCACAGGGAAGCATGGACAAAGATGGAGGACTTGCCAGACCAAACTTCAGCTGCCAAACTGATCCACCGGGCTTCTTCTTGTTCTCCTACGCATGCAGAGGAATTGAAATCTCCAGAGTAATACCTGTGGCTTTTTTTTTGCGATATATTTACCAATATGCTTTTTGGCCTTAAGACATCCCACGACCCCCTTAAAACATCATTTGAAGACGTTTAGAGATCAGAGATCAGATACTGACAATCTTGAAATATTCCATGTGGCAAGACTATTTCCAGTCGATTAGTCCAACATCCGCCACATTCTGGTCGTATTTTATCCATTTATAACGGCTCCGCTATTACTCACACAGTTCATTGACATCACTAGACCTTAGCCACTTGGAAATCTGATTTAAAGTAACTGGAGCCTTGATGTGAGCTGCAATCCAATTTACAATCAGCCTTGTCATGCAATATATCAAAGGCACCGTCATAAGCAGAGCAGCACTGTGTGGTTGATGTTTCAGCCCCATCCTCTGGATCACAGGCACAATTACATTGTGATTGACTTCGACGGATCACTAAAGCGACTGATAAGCAGTGTTTGGTCGCTTCCCTTTGTCTAAACAGCATTTCACTCTCTCCACAGAGTGGCTTTAATAGACCCGGAGCATATGGAGTGCATCTAAATCCTTTCCAGAGTTGTTTGAATTGATCACTTGTGACAGCAGAAAGAGCAGCAAGGAGTGATTCCAATAAATGGAAAAGGCATTACAGAAATGTGTGCACTAGAATTGATGAACCTTGTCAAATGTTGAGTTTTACGGGGAGGGGGCTTTTAATGCATTATGATATCTATTTTTTTTTTTAAACGTTATAAAGCGAATGCCCGTGACCGTTTTTGTCCATCAATGTGCTGATTGGTGCAGATGAACGTCCCTTAGGTGGAATGGAGAATGAATAAAACTAATGTTTAATTTCCTGTTGCCATTTTTCATATTCAGCAAACAAGCTACAACATCATATATCAGAAAACTGCAGCATATGAAAAAGTGCATTATTTCCCACCGTATAGATCAGGCAGCACTGTGTAAAATGGACACGCATTGATTGGTAGAGATTATACATTTTTCCCTATTTGCCTTCAGACAGAATGTGCAAATATTTTGCTAAATAAATCGTGGCTTGACACTTTTTGCACACAAATACATGTCAGAGAATGAAAAATACTCTCCACTGTATGCCGCTAAGGGAGGCCATTACTCAAACGCTACCAATAATTGAAGACGTGATGCAAAGAAAAACAGATCTGGTGATATTGTATTGTAAAATGGAGAAGAAGAAAAAGGAAGTAACACAATATTGGAAGATAAGGGAAAAAAATGTAATTTATGATCAGGAAAGTTTTAACGTATTTCACGCTACTGTTACCTTCAATCAAAGGTAGATGTAGCAGAGTAGACATGTCCCACACTGCACGGCGTTCCCTGCTATGTAACATTCCCATTTTCCCTCTGGAGCTGCGGCGTACATGACATCTAACCGGTCACTGTCTCCCTTGCTTGTTAAACGTACAGCTCTTAGTTCGCATTCGTAGATCATCTGTAATCCAGTTTGTCTGAAAGTCTGCTCAGCAAGCTTTTGACTAAATGAAAAAATAAACACTGAAAGGCCTCAGATCCTCGTTTGCAGGAGACTCAAACATCCAATTGCAACGCATGCAGCTGTATCTAAGCTCCTGAAGCCTCTGTAAATGCCTGACTCTGTACACAGATTTGCTTACACGATCTGGATGTTTTAAAAAAAAGAATTGAATGGTTTAAAAGATGGATTTGCTTGAATAAGTTCTCGTTGTTGTAGAATATTTGTATTTTGTCACTTATGCGCATTGCATGTTAAAGACAAGTGTTGTTTTACATACAGTAAAATGCAATGCAGGCACATCTGGGACTTATTTCAAAGCCGACTGAAAGCATGCAGAATGAAAAGCCAGCAACCGCTGCTCTTCCCCTCAACATATCGGACCTATGGGAAATTACTTCCACCGAGGAGACAACGTTTTCAATGCTGTCCATTCATTTGCTTGTCTGCAAGACTTTTACACAACTGCCAGACTGTTTGTATATTGTTTATATGTTGTGAAAAGTGATTTCACGGCTGCAGAGCCCAAGTCAAATTTCCTACTCTCTGTGTGCAGAATAAAGTTCACCTTCATCGCCATGGAACTTGGAGCACAGCAGGAAAGAACCCATTACATCTTTTTTGTGGATCCGGATAAAGGGACAGATGCAGGATGTGTTTTTGTTTTCATATTCGGCAACAATTTTCCATTCCCAATGTTTCCCTTCCAATTAAGTAAAAAAAAAACAACTGAACCAACTGAGCTGATTTTTTTTTTTTTTACAAAAGTTGTTACTGTTGTCCAGGCAAGATTGACAAATGCGTAGGATTTTGTGAACATTTTAGTGGAATGCATTCCTGTGCTTGCCATTTTAGAGGAAATTAACTCTTCAAGAATGTGAAAAAAATTAATCACTTCCCTATAGGTGGATATTAGATTTGTTGCTGTTATTCTAATGTACCAGGATGATAGACGACGTCCCTTAAAAATAATTCATAATTCAAAATCCAGATTGGAGCAGGACATTAATTAAAATGAAATTCAGTTACATAAACTGCATTTTCTGATTCAAATTCACAAGTAGCAGTCATTCTAACAAGTGTTTAATACATGAGTAGCGAACAGCGCAGCTAAATGGGTGCAAAAGAATGTATATAAAGTAAATTAGCAATTAGCTAGGTAATTGGGACATCCTGGCTAAACTTTAAAGAAAAAGAAATTAGATCATTGGAGGAACTTCATGATAAAGACAAACACACTTTGTGGGTGGAAGCACTTATTGCTGTGTGATATATTTAGGTTGTGTTTTCTCTGAAAACAGATCTGTTCCACAGGAATGCTTCGTCCCGTGCCAGTCATCGATGGTTGACAGCTGGTACCGCGCTTTACACGGCAGGTACTTTACCTCATTTTATTGCCTTTGGAAGTTAACTTGTCTTCCAACAGTCCTGTCTCCGTTTGCAAGTGTTACAAAGTCAAGTGTCTGGGCAGATATCCCTAACATCTGTTTTAGTTAGCATGGGGGGAAAGAAAACAAACATATTAACAATTCTTTCCAAGAAAATGCTCAAAATATATAGAAATTTTAGCGGATCCCCCCCCTTATTCTGATGTAATTTCCTGTGATCAATAAAAAATAAAAATATTTTTCTGAGTCCTTAGTAGATACAGTCTTTTACTCTTAATGTAAATCAGTCTGTTGAACATGTGTGCGTTCTTCCCCCGTTTTGACCATGCATTCCATTTCCCATGTTTTTTTTCTCCCGTGCCACTAACCTGCCCCCTCCCTTCCCAGTCCTGTGGATTTTCTCGTCATTGTAATTGTCTGCTTGGTCTCACGTGTGTTTCATTATCTCTTCACCACTGCGTATTTAATCAGGGTTTTCCTGTCCTTCTCCACCAATCCGTTGTCAAACCTTGCTTCATGCTGCTCTAGTATTTTTTGCCTCTGTAAATTATTATCTGAGGTTTTTGTAACTCTGCACATTTCTTGATAACTGCCTCTGATTTCAAACCTGTATCATCTCTGTATCAAACCTGTTTCTGGACTTTGTCTCTGTCTATCATTTTGGATTGTTTGCTTGGTTTATTGACAGCAAGTCGACTTTGCATCTGTTCTCGTCACTTCATGTGTCGTCATTGTTTGTATGGACTCTTCTCGAGTATCGAGCACGGCATGTAAGCTAATTTGATTGAAAAATGATTTAAAATCCCTAAACTGACTTCTGCCGGTGTCCTGTCTGATTGGTTCCCTTACTCTGACCTGCTAAAAAAAACCACAACCCCCCCCCCCCCCCCCCCCACACACACACACACACAGCATTTGTTGGAATTTGGTTAAAACAGTGAGAAATGGCAATATTTTAACAATCATTTGATTTGTGAAGGATTTAATCTGTCCAATATTCTAGGACTTCAAACACCATGATAACCACCTCTTTCATTTTTGCTGATACAGCAATTGACTCTCTCAGGTTTAATCATTTGGCCACATCAGACACGTAAACTGAAACAACCCCCATGAACATAGTCCTGGATAATGATACATCACAAAGGGGAATGACCTCCACACTCACATTCATGTTGACACTATTGATTTGCATGAGTCTTGCAATTTTGAATTCAATCTATTTGCTTATCCTGGTAATAACATTGCATGGCATCAATTCCTCCAAAACGTTTTTTTTAAAATATTTATGTTGTGTAAAGAGAAATAGTTCAGATGATACATCATTCTTGTATATGTATAAAATAATTCAGAAATGTTCGTTTCATCTACAATAAATCATGGTCACTCAAGTAATATTTGTAATAAAATGCTTTAATAGCGTTTTTGTCAACCACGAGGCAGATAACAGCGGTTCAGTAGTTTGGATATTCACATATGCATTTTTCAAGATGCCTTTGCACTCACCCGAACTGACGTTGCTTGCACGCCTGGAGTGTTATGAAGGTCATAACGAAACAACTTGAAAGAAACCCCCTCCCAATGAAGTTTGTATTAAAACCGTCCTTTTACCAGCTGTTCTTTAATTCGATCAACAACACTGTGAAAGTAATAATACTCTTCTCCATCGTGCATTTTCTCTCCATCAGATACCCCTGTCAACATCATGCCAAGACTTCCAATTGTTTAAGGAAAAGCCAATGAATAAAATATAAGTGAAAATTGCATTTTTTTCATATGAATAATGTAAAAGAGGCAACGCTGTTGGCATCCACGTCTCAAGGTTAGACGATATTGTTAGTTTCTCAGCGCGACCCGTGCTTTGTTCTTGTTTGGTACAAAATGAGAAGATCTATTTCTGTCACGTTATCTGTTCTAAGGGACTCCTCTGTTAGAATATGTTATTCCACAAAGTTGAAAGACAAATTCAAGTCCCAGCATGAGGTATATATAGGTATGTGCCATATAATAGGCAAAACGTTTTACCACAGGTTGTTTCCTTCACTCTGTAATAACTGAGTTCTTCTCGTGAGGAGGAAAATAAAATGGAACACTGGGGATAGTTTAAAACGCTTAAACGATTGAATATTTGCATATGTTAAAAGTGTGGCAATGAAATAAGTCACGTTTTTCACATGCATATATCGCATGAGATACACCTGTCAGTGACAAAGAATAACATAACAACGAAAACACCTGTGGAAAAGTATAAATCAGTTGCCACCGTTAGGGAATGCCCCACTTTTAGCACTTTAAAAAAAAACATTGTGTTCATTTACCTTTTCATTTAAAAAAGAAAATGTTCATTAATCAAATAAAAAAAATTGTATTAACCACTTCTGTTTCCTCTCATTGGTGTACTGTCCCTTTAATGAAGGACACACCCACTGAGCGTGTGACACAACCAGGAAGTGCAGCTTCTCTGCTAAACGAGTAACAACAAATTAAAGGCTGCTTGTTAACCCGTGATATTAATCAATGTGATGGCAGCGAAGAGGAGGTGACGTCACCGCACATTCTTCCCGTTGTAAAGCCCCCCCGGCGTCTGTGTGTTCTGAAGCATGGCGGCGCCGCTGCTGCTTTCTACATACCTCCTCCTGCTCCCGCTGGGACAGGCCGCTCTGCCCGTCGTCATCAACACATGGCCGTTCAAGAACGCGGCGGCTGCAGGTAGGTGACGTCATACTTTCGTTGGGAAAGTTTACTCTAGCCTTTTGACAGTACGCCAACAATCTTTAAATAAGCAAATAAAAACCACCCCCAAAGACAAAGGTGGTGTGCATATTCATTTTGATTTTAAATATCATTTTCTTCAGCTGATGCAGATTTTTTAATTCCCTGACTGATCAGTCATTGTTAAATAATATAAAAGGCAATCATTTTTCAATCTCAGTCCAATGCAATTCTTGATATTGTTTGATGCGGTCATCAAACAATACCTGCGGCAGGTCATTAGATCGTCACGGGTCATTCCGTGCAGCTTTCATTTTTGCTGTTCATGCTTTTTATTGGGGAACTGTTAATAGATGAGGGAGTCATTCTTTGGAATAAATTAAAATCTTATGTGGAACTGCCTTCCACATAAGATGTACAACCAATTTTACAATGGATAAAAGATTTTCTTGAATTTGGCAATGAAATTCCTTGAGCGTAGAGCCCCCTGTTTAATTCTAGATTATACATTTAAGTGTTGATTGATTCACCCATGCGGATCTCTTCTCTTCAGGGGTTTACTGAAGCAGCTGCCGACGGCAGACTAATCTCCTCTTCCATTCTGCTGCATTTTCTGAGTGACAAAGATCGTAATGCTGCGTCTGATATAAAAAAAACGGCATTACATCCGGAGACGAGCGCTTAGAGAAAGTGGCAAACGAACATTTATAAATGTCTAAATCACAAATAGTAGGAGGAGGAATTTGTGTTAGCATCAGGCTGAGCACGGTGCGATGGTCGCATGATTTAGTGGCAAGCTGGCGACGGTGCGACCAGCTGGTGTTTGGATCCCCTTCGGGTGCGTCGGTGGATCAGTGACCAAATTATCAGCTCATATTCCCATCATGCTGGTCATCTTCTGCCTCATCTGAACCTTGAGCTGATGTTTTCATAAAGTAACCTGGACAAATAGCTTTAATTATTTACACATTCAATATAGTTTACAAATTAAATTGACCCGAAACAACATTGTGGTTTCAGAATATATTTTTGTGTAGGCTGACACTTTAACTTTAGACAGAATTGTTAGACTGGCACGCGGACGGGACACAAACTTTCTCAGTGTGGTTGTCGGGTTGAGATTGGTAGAGACCTCCAATATGAGGTGAACGTGTAATATTGGACTCTTGCAGGGTGTTTACTTCCTATGTGTGTTTTTTTTATTGCATTCTACACTGAATATTTGGCTGCTATGTTTCGTACCGTAGCGTGGAACACCCTGCAGTCGGGCGGCTCAGTGTTGGACGCTGTTGAAAAGGGGTGTGCCCTCTGCGAGGTGGAGCAGTGCGACGGCACGGTTGGCTACGGCGGGAGCCCCGATGAGACCGGAGAGACCACGCTGGATGCCATGATAATGAACGGGTAAAGAAGCAAGATGCTATTTTAGCAAATGTGGTTTTATTATTATATTATATAAAAGTATTATTTTTGCACAAGCTTGAACCTCAGTTGATTCATCCCTTCAACAGTCCTTAAGCATAAATGAGACGTAAATGGAACACAAATCTTTTGAAAGTTTTTTTTTTTTTTTGCCCAGTAATGACTTACATTTCATCGGAAATGACCTAGATTTTTACGACTCTAATTAGCCACCTTAAACTGTCAACAGATTATGCGAGTACCTTACAATTTGCGTTAGTGCTGTATTTGCATCTTTGGCATTTACAGGCATAACTGGTTGACCTTTTTCAGACAACCTTTCCTTTAAAAATAACTAATTAGAATTCATCTTATGATCTAGGCGCTTGCCAGTTATTAAGTCCTTAAGTGCAAATACTTACACACTCTAAAGTTTTCTTGGGAGGAAAATGTCATCTTATAATGACAGAAAAAAAGCAAGCAAGCTTTTTTTTTTTTTAAGATTCTGCTTTTTCCTGCCTCCGCTTTGCAGGAAAATCAACTTGTTTGATCACAGAGTCATGAATACATTGTGAGGAGAAGATAGACTCGTGACTAAATACTTTTTGATTTGTCCCTCGGAGGGCAATTTGGTTTACAGCAGTTACAGTCTAACTGTTGTCTGCTGCTGGTCGCCGCGTGCGCAGGCGCCCAGGCTGAAGTGTCTTGCCAAAGGACACAACGACAGAGCCGGGAATCGAACCGCCAACCTCTCGATCATAGGACGACCCTCTCAACCACTGCGCCACCATCGCCCCAGATGTAACGTTCCACCACTGAGAAACTGGATCTGGATCTAGATAATGCAGATTTGGGAGATTGAAATGCATATTTTGAGCAGGGCAATATAGTGATGGAAAAGTGAAGAGACACTGCACTGCCTCGAATATGTAGCTGAAATAATGCCATTTCAGAAGTAATATATATCACGCATCTGTGGAAGATAAGAAATAAATCTGTTTTGGACATTATGCAGAAGCAAATTTTTATAGATTAATTATAAATCACTGATGCTGGACACACAAAATGTGTTTCCATTAATCTTGCCTGAGGCAGACCTGAGTAAAGCAACCTCATCAAGTAAAAGATGTTTCAGTACACAACGCATGTCTTTTTTCTAATTAGACTTCGGACCATCACGTTGTTCAAGCAGCATCCAATTATTTCAAACGCTAGGATTTAATAGCATTTGTGAACAAAATTGTTTGCGGAACCATCAAAAAAAAAAAAGAAAATTCCATTGTTTACTTCCATGTTTGTTTGCAAGCAATCTTCTTTTCTGTTTTAGCAAGAGGTCACAGTCGCTACATGTAGATTAGCAGATCGGCGTGACAACATTTGCAGGGATGTTAATTTTCTGTGATTTGGGGTGCCCAGGGATACGATGGAGGTGGGTGCAGTAGCAAATCTAAGAAGAATCAAGAATGCCATCGGAGTGGCTAGAGCAGTGATGGAGCGAACTGACCAGACGATGCTAGTAGGAGAGTCAGGTAGGTGTGGATAAGTGCTCCAATAAACAACGAGTAAAGAGAGTACAAATGTCCGCCAATGCCGCTCAATATCCATAACAGTTTTTGCACCTAAAAACAACCATCCAACGGGTTTGAGACACATAATACGACTCCAAGCCCTAGAATTTGGAATGACTTTATTACCATTGTTAGTTGTTGAAGAAAAACAAGTTTCCGTCATGGCCTATTTTAGTTACCTCTGTGAAATTCGACTCAAGAAATCAGCCATCGTTCTTAAAGGAATGTGGAAGCCACCGAACAGAAGCGATGGAAGCTTTTATTTGTGAACCTTTGCTTTCTTAAATCCCAAGGTCAGCATGGCCCGAGATGTACGAATGAACTTCAAGGGATTGTTTCTGTCTTTGCAGCCTCTGTGTTTGCGGAGGACATGGGTTTCATAGCAGAGGACCTGACAACCATCAAGTCTACGAATATTTTCTCCAACTGGCTGAAGGGCAACTGCCAACCTAATTATCGAAAGGTGTGTGTGTGTGTGTGTGTGTGTTTTAGAGAGTGTTTTTTCTCTCACTGGTGTTGGCTACGAGGCGTGCTACTCCTAAAAGATTGATATTAAGCTCAAGAATTGACAAGCATACAAAAGTAGTTCAGGAAAACCGTGGTAGGTGATTCCCCCCCACAGCGCCAGCTCTCCCATTCTTTAAGGCGCCTCTAGAATTAGGTTGATTTGTGCCTTTTAAGCCAACGTCAGAGTTCCAGATGCAGTTTGCAGTGCGCAATTGACCGAACTTCCATTTTACATTTGGGGCTGTGTGCTTTAATGACAGTCCTCGCCGGATCGGCCACAGAGCTGCTTCACTGTGAAGCAGGAGAGAACTGCCTTCTTCAAGGTGACCTCGACATTACTTTAGAGAGGAGCCGCTTTTCTCCAGAGCTTCCTTGAACTCCTCGCGCCGTTAAATCACATTATTTAGTCCAATAAAGCCAAATAGGCATAGAAAACATTCAGCAGCAAATAGTGACAAATGGAACAAACAGAAAATGAGCGAGAGAACGAAGTCGAGTATCCGTCTCCGTGCTCGTCGGCAGGCATCGCATCCATAAATTGCGAGCTGTGACCCACTTGACAGTCTCATACATTTTTGTAAATTTTAAGATTGCCAAAGTCACAGGAGAACTGTATCTGAACTTTTTTTAATCACTTACGAGAATATTTTCCTGGGGTTTTCCCCTCACCTTCATGAAATGTAATACAATTGACTCTGCTTCATAAATAATGCATACACTTTCACGAAGCCGACCAGTTGATCTCAATTTTCGTTTATCGGTGGCCTTTTAGATATAAATCTGATACAGATTCTGTGGTTAAAGCAAAAACCTTTGATTTAACATTTCACTTCACCTTTAATGGTTCCAAATTCAAGCAGTATTTCTCTCTCATTGAAGGACTCACTTTCCGGTTAGGTGCCAGTTAAGCTCCACTTGCGAACAATGATAACTGTATTATTTCATTTATTTTAGATTCTGGTTAAAAGGTATCTCTCAAAGCGATTACGTTTTCTTTTACTGTCCAAAGAATGTGGTTCCTGACCCTTCCAAGTCCTGCGGACCATACAAGCCCAGCGTAGCACTAAAGCAGAGCAACAGAACACGGCATGCTAACACAAACTCCCACGACACCATCGGTAGGTTCTATCTGCATTTTTACACGATGCATTATTGTATCATTGAACCCAGATGGTGATAAGAGACAAAGTGAACATGAGACAGACACAGTTAAATAGAAAAATAGAAGTCAGCAGGGAGAAGGGAAGCTTTGAAGTCTGTACTCTGAATAAAAAAGTGATTAATGATTAATGAGTTCTGAACTCTACTTATGTACCGGCCAGTGCGCCTGCAGCTGCAAGGAAAGTGATGCCTAAGTACTGCATCAAACATGGGTTTGAAATAACGTTAGCTAGCCGTGCGTAGCTTCCGGGATGGGATCCCGGAAGCTACACACCCGGAAACCCCCCCCCCGATGATGAGACTCCTTTTGTTTGTGAACCAGGGATTATTGCTCTTGATCAAGACGGCCATGTGGCTGCTGGTACATCCACTAATGGACTAACTCACAAAGTTCCAGGGTATGTTCTCCAGGCTACACACATTTTGATGCGTAAACATTGCTATAATAAACAGGACATGTGCATGCAGCATGTTTAAACTCTTGCTAACTCCTCCGTAGTCGTGTTGGGGACTCTCCCGTCATTGGAGCGGGGGCCTATGCAGACAGGTCGGCTGGTGCCGCTGCAGCTACCGGAGACGGCGACATCATGATGTGCTTTCTGCCGAGGTACCGGTAAACTTCAACCATCTTCCTTCTTTTACAAAAAGTAGTTTTCTTTTGTTACCAACTCGGGTAAGCACGTACTCCACTGCACGTACGAAAACGATAAATCCATCAAACAGGACATCATGAAAGGAATGCCAAGCTTCTCAACTACATAGTTTATCTTCTTCCCACTAAAGTATAGAAATGATATTAAAGAGGATTTGCTTTTCAGCGTGAGCAAATACGATTTGCTCTGGTGTCCTTCACAGTACAAAGAGTGTCTGATAATTTCCCATTACAAAGAATCATCCATCAGAACCTCCTGTTGTACTGCCAGAGACATGTTGACTGAATCTCAACGCCTTCACGCACTATAATCAGGGGTTATTTCCTGGCCAATGTTTTGAGAATGGGACTGTTGCATTGCCATTTGTTCCCCAAGACATGAATTGGGGTTTCAGAAAATTGACATCTGTGATAATATGATAAATATCTTGTCAGAGTTGTCCTCTCTAGGGAATTAAACCTACTTCCACTTTAGAATCCTAAAACTTAAAACTTGGATTGTTGTTGTTTTCTACATTTGAAGACTGACATTGAGAGTTGTTTGCATTATATTTAGCCCACAACAATAATCTCAAGTATATCCTCATCCTGGTTCGTGGCCCGGACAGGATTGTTAGCTTGGCTCATGCTCGCTACATGTAATTCTGCCAACAGTTACTTGGCCGTGGAGCTGATGAGGGCCGGGGCAGATCCCTCGACAGCCTGCGAGGCGGCCATATCCAGAATCAAGAGGCATTACCCACAATTCTTTGGAGCAATAATCTGCGCGAACACAACAGGTCATTATGGTGAGTGTAAAGTTCACAATTATAGACCGCACTGCCAAAGGCACACAATCAGTGAGCTTTTAATGTACTACTTTTTAATAGACCACTATTAATGTAAATTGATATCCGTGTCTCCATTATATATATAAAATTTGGGACAATTCCTAAAATGCGTCCCAAGGACAGATGAAAGGAGGACGTATCCTTCGCAGAGGTCTGTTTGCCACCCATTTTATATTGAAGAAGCACGAAACACCGCTGGAATATTCAAACCACGGTGGGCCTACAGCCCTACGAATGAAGCCTTTATACAAAAGCACAAGTTCATTCATTCAATTAGTCTCTAATGGAGACATGAGAGCAAATAAAAATGGTGGCATGGTGCCAGCCACACTGGATCGCCACCCAGCATTCATTTTCCTGAGAGAGGAACCAATCTAAATGTAGATGATGTCATTACTCTGCAGCCATTACACTGTGCAATCAACATCTACTAAATGATACATTTAAGCAAAAAAAAAAAAACACACAAAACTTGAATGCACCCATTGCCAGTTTAAATATTTACCTTAAACCTTATACAATAGAAGGGATGCTCAAGTCAAATTGCCCAGGGAAACATGAAAGAGAACTAAATGGATTTTGCTTCATTGGCTGCTAGATGTGGGAAAACACCAGCAGACTGAGAAATAAGAGCGGAGCAACTGATGAAAGACGTTTGGACAAAGTTCAAAAGCATGTTTAACATTAAAAAGGACTACCATGAAATCTGTTTTTCACCAGTTTAGAAAATGTACAGCTGTAAAAACGAGCAATATTGAAAGACCAGACACTGATGTAAATTAGTATTAATTTGTCCGTAATTTAACGTTCATTAAACTGCCTCCTACTCTGAAGCCTGACATCTCCCCTGGAACTCCAGCACAATCTGTTCCACGATACCGACCAACCAATAATCACTTTGTTCTCATGGCAACAGCTTAAGTGATATGACATTTCTCTTTCTGCCTTCAGAAAACCCATGAAGGTTTGTTGTGTAGTTTCCTCGTGATCAAACAACGCGTATGTTTACAGTCACGCAAAACGCATCATGTGTCTCCTTGAAGTCTGAAAAGCCGGGTTGGATCGCAATTTTTTTCTTGCAAATTATTTGAAAAACTAATTTTTTCAGGCCTTCCTACATTATTCAAATCCACTTAGTTAAAAGAATCGTTTCACCTGTAACATTGACTTTTCTTTGTCTTTGAAGGTGCAGCCTGCAACAAAGCCCCCACCCTCTCACAATTCCACTACATGGTGTCGACCTCTGAGACGAACACGCCCGTCCAGAAATCTGTCAACTGCTTTTAAAGAGTACGACTGTTCCGATATGACAGGAGTGAACGTTTGTTTCATGTCTTGCTCTGAAGTGGAGCTTATTGGGTAATTCTGACCTTTGACCCTAGCAGGGATGCATTTTCTTTACACATACATGTGAAAATCATTGGATGCTTGACTTGACTTGAAAGATTTTCCCCAAATCACCTTTGAAATAATAAGGACAAAATTGAATGTAAAAAGTATTAAAACATTCATTGATTTATGAAAGATACCACCGTGGGGATGATTCATCGGTGGGCCTGCCTGACTGAAATGAGAATTTTCACTAATGTGACAATATGGGTCATGATCTTCCGTTAAAATTCTCATTAACGTCTGGGAGGAGGCTGGAAGGAGGCTGGAAGGCGTTGACATGTGTGTTTACACTCTGTGCTAAAGTTACATCATTCCTTTCTCATCATTTACCGAAGCATCGGTGTCTGTGAGGACTCTAGTCATTACAGAATACCCACATTTAGATGTGTATTTCCCTCATTGTCCACTTCTTTCTTTTATTAATGTCTGTTAATAGCTTTGTTTGTCGCCCATACATAGGGATGGAAGCTTATCATGGGTTTTAGCAGCTGTTTGCTATACCCCGCTAAACAACAGCTTAAATGGCTCAATGCATCAGATTGTTTTGCATCTCACATAAAATAATGCAATTATTGCTGCAGACATGATGGATATCCAGAAAACAGCTTCTGGCAGAATTTCAAAAATATTCCTGTGTTTGTGCTGCAGACAACCTCAAAACCTCAACAGATTTCTTTGGGTTTAAGTCAGGGGCTTGTTCTGGGACCAAGCCTTGGTCTTGGATCCTTTCCTCTTCATTCTACTCCCACACCTACGGCTGATCCGTGAGCCAAAGGTACCAGTTTGGTTTCATGTCTTCTCTGTGTGATTTGGGCTGCTAGAGAAAACTTCTCCTGTGCTTTTGGGTCAACAGTGGTGAACATTCTAGGCTTGGGGCTTAACAGAAGAAACGTTGGCACTCTACTGCTGAAGTAAATCTAGGAAAGTCCTGTTCAGTGTTTTCACACCTTTGCAAACGTATGCATGTATGAGGGATGCTGTTCTTGGAGTTGAATAATTCTGTCATCAAAGGTATAGTATTTGTGTTGAAGGTGGGGGAAATAAAGAATCTACTGCATTGCGCCATTTAAAGTGTAATTTTGATTTGATTACTGCAAGCAGCCGAATAAATTTGCTTCACTGAACAAGATGAAGTAATCTGGAAATTGAAGTTGATGAGGCTCATCGTAATCTTTCAGTTCTTTATTCACCAGTTTTCTCTCACAATTTTATAATCTCTTGAAAAATGGTCATAGGACAAAAATAAAATGCAATTAGAGACTTTATAACAATTCTCTAATAATTGACTAGCAGTCTGACAGCAGCCAGATGTTCTCTATTCTGTATTTAATGAACACGAAGAGTTCCTGCTTTACTTTCCTAAATGAACATGCAGTGAGCATCATGTTTTACTCAGAAGTAAAGTAAGAAACCAACATCCAGGAAGGATGGACTCCCCTGGTCTGCTGTCTGCCCACTGGAAAAAGTCACACTGTTTACCCTTTTGATGGCTGCTTGTGAAGAAATGGCGACCGTTGTTGGGTCCTAGTTTGAGAACTGTCCTCATTAAACAGCGTTTCCCATGGTGACACAAAGGGAAGTGGAAGTCAGCCCACTGTGAAAGAGATAAGGTTTTATTAAAAAGTTACCCCACAATAAAAATGTGTTTAGACTTTAACAACTTGGAGATGAAAAAAATATATATTTATGGAGGATTTTAATATATATTGTCAGACACCCCATCATGTTTTGTGTATGCCTTCATACATGTTCAATCCATGCAAACATATTTTAATGTTTGTGGACAAGTCAAATGAACTATTCCTAATATAGACTATAGATTGCTGTTGAGATAAGAGAGATTTTCACCTCAAAGAAGTTGCACTTGGTATCTCTAGGTAGCGAGCAGGTGAACAACTGACGTGCTTTATTTCCCCCCTCCTTGTGGACGACTCTAAGGACGGCCGGACGGCGATGGGAAGCACAACAAGGCGCGCTGGGACTGGGAGAAATGGAAGAGCTTGCTGTATCTATTTTACACATGCTGACAGTAGTGAGGAAAATGAAACATGTATACCTGTCGCATGAACCCTTATTAGCTAGTAAACAACCTCTCTTCAGCTGTGTGCTGATGCATAACACACATTCGCATGGTATTCCACGACAGTTATGCGTCAATCTAAGCTGATTCTTTCTTTTTTTTTTTAACAATGTAGCATTAAAAATTCCACAGTCAGAGTTCTTTTTTTTTATCCCACTTATCTCCCTGAAGTTGCAAAAAACTTCGCCTATTATAAACTTATTCATGAAAACCCAAGGGAGAGATTCACTCACCGTGAGTTGGGGGTTCCACTTTGAGCATTGTTACTAGAAAAGGGGCTGTGATCAATTCTCATTTTCTTGGATGGGTGACTGTAGGAGGCTACTGATTCCCCATTGGAGATCTCGGCACTTTGCCTCTGCCAGCCACCAGAGGCATAATTGGGGCTGGTCGTCCCTTGGCAGACGCTGTATTTATATAAACCTCGCTCCGCCGCCAAGGAATTCAAATGACTGTTGGCTGTGGTGAGTGGGGAGTTTACAGGCTTTGGCTTCTTGCTCAAGTCAGAGAAAACAAGGGTGGAAGTCCCACAGGCAGCTCTCCAGTTGACTTTGAGCTCCTCTTGCGGTTTCTTGAAGGCATCGCATGGGTATTTAATCAAATCAGGACTGAAGGGTGATGCTTCAGCACTGATGCTGCCTTTGTACGCTGTGAAGATGGAGCCAGAGTGAGAAAACTCATTTCATGTGCAGCAGCTGCTCGTTATGGCTATAAGTGGTTAGCGACGGCGTTCCATTAAATTTACCAGTAAGCACCAGACTGCTTACTATGCCGTCAAATAAAACGTCAAACAATCTGCTGTGCTGAAGATGCACGGAATCCTGTGAAACGAGCCCTCGTGTGATACAACTTTGAAAATAAGTCGATGGGAACTGTGTGACAAAAGTCATTAACTGCAGCTTCCATCCCTCAAAAACCACCATTAGTGTACAGCACCCTTGAGCAAGGAAGGCACTTAACCCCCAGCTGTTTTAGGAGAGCAGTTCAGCGGTCAACAGTTAAAGATGTAAAGACATAAAGTCTTGAAGTTGGGGAAGTGTGCTTCGTCAACTTTCCCCGGAGACATAAATGTTCATTATTAGATAGTTTTATATAGAGATAGTTTTAAGGCACTGCTATTATCATCATTTACTCATACCTCTACTGGCATACTTCTCTCCCCCCCCCCCCCCCACCCCTCCCCCTAATTGCATAATTGAGGTTTTTCATTAAAATTCAGGTGGTTACATGCACAGGCACTTTAAAGGGTATTCACTGTCTTCCTTTTATCTGTTTACTCCGATTAGCAGGAAAAGATAATGTCAAAGAGAAAAACGATCCGTACAAACCAGGAAACACAATATCGTTTCTATAAGCACTCTAAATGTAGCCGGATGGCCACAGATGCAGGTTCCTGTCCTGATTACGTGAACCACGAACAAATCAAACGTCGTCACACATATGATAGTAATTTATCCATCCTTGGAAAGATCATTATTAATTAAATAATAGGGGTAAAAAATTGTCATGAGGTGTTTTTATGTAGCCGTTCAGCTGTCCTATCATGTGACGAAAGTGCTCCATTAAAACTTGGGAGCATAAAAAAAGTCCTAAAAGAAACAAATTAAAAAAGCATTTCATTGTTGTATGGTGGGAGCATGAGAGGGACGGCATGGACATGCCGTCCAAGCACTAATTCACTTCTGCCACGTCTCGAGATGGAGAAAAAAATGGCTAACTGACAGACATGCTCATTACTTGTGCAGTAAAACACACACACACACACACACACACCGACTAAGCCAGACAGAAAAACCAAAGCCACTGTTTTATCTCTCGCTAACAAGGACAGTCGGACGGCGACAGTAAAAAGCATTTTGCTCACCCTCTGGTCTTGAAGTGAGGCAGGCATCACAGGCTTTCGCTGCCGGCCGGTTGATGAGTGTACAGAGTTGACAGACCCAGTCTTCTTCATCCTTCTCAGCCACATCATCATCGGTTGTGTCACTGTAGGCCCAGCCAATCAGGCTGTTTCTGACAGGCAGCTTACTGCACAAAGGAAATAGAAGAAAAACAGCAGTGATCCTAATGAATATTCTTTTGGCAAAGAGGTTTACTTATGAATAAAACAACAGGAATAATGTTGCCGTACAAAAACATGAAAATCATGTTAGGGTTTAGACACGTTGTAAAGCTTCTGGAATGTTAAAGTTAAGTTGTCCCTGAAATAAAGAGAACAAGTGACTTATTCAGAGTGCAGTTACCGTGTTATACAGCAACACGCCTTAATTCACTCATTTAACATCCGTTGATCACATTTCTTCGTGTCTAGAAGAGCAACCAGATATTTTAAAAAAGAAGTGAAACTAGAAATCCCTCATTCTGCATTACTTTATGGTTTCTATGTACAGCTGAGGATTCTTGGTAACTTCAATTAGAAGCTTTTGTTTCTTGGAAACATTAAACCAACACGTGTCACAGAAATGAATAATTACTGAAGAACAATTATTCTAACACTACAATAGAAAATAAAAGCTATAAGAAACAAAACTAGAAATATATTTTTGTGGTTTAAGCAACAGATATGTAATATGTAAGAACGTGTTTCAAAAACAAAATGCTCTAAGCATGCATGTTGGGGTTCTGACTTTAAGCCTGACTATGTTTGATGAGCGTAAATCTGCCAACAGTCACAGCGCAGCAATGGCAGACCTCACAGATGTCTGTATCAGCTGTGTAATGCAGTGGAAGGGCTTTAGACTAACTCCATGCAAAGCTTTGCTCAAACAACCCAGGAGGTGTTGAGCCTATGCCCTGTCTGGCAAACAGGGCCTTAAATACGCATTCATTTCCCCTCATAACACTTCCCACTCCCTGCCAAGCCCATCTGCCTGCAAAAGATGGCCTCTTCAAATGTGAATGCGTTATCTGAAAGGCTCTGGAACTTTCTGCAAAGACTGGAAATAGACGTCATTTTTCTAGACATATTATCAAGTTTCAGATTCTTACTTTACTGCTGTAATTTTCTCGATATACATTTTGTATGAGGGTGTGAAGTAAGAGTTTTAGTGTTTTACTGACTGCTGCACCCTGCCTGTTGAGCACATAACAGTAAAGAACTCGAACTCATTAAAATGCATTTGGAGGAATTACAATCCTAATAAAAAAAAAAGTTTTACTCTATAATGTGGAAAGATTAACCACGCATCATCTAGCTGACTGCACAGAAACTCATTTACAGGCCAAACAATACTTACCTCTCATATAAACTGTCACTCTACACAATAAGCATTTGTTTTACTGAAATGGGGGGGGGGGCATTTCAATAATGCCCCCTGTTCTTTCTTTTTCTTTTCATAGGACAATATTTCTACCTGATGTTAATTGTGCTGGGATCACTCTTCTGGCAGCGCTTCGCAGTAATAAGTCATCCTGCCGTTGTCTCCTAGACGACACGCCGTGGTGACGTGAGAGCACCGGCCACGCCGGGCACGCCTATAGACTTTGTAATGTTTGTGGAGAGGAGAGATGTTTGCTGCACTGAAGAGTGAATCCAAAGGTGTGGAGGAAGAGAGCAATAGAGGAATATTTTATTGTGTCAATTTATTATGCAGTGTGTTTCGGGATTATGGCTTAATTTACTATTGCAAGTCAGCTCAAATCAGCGGTCACACAGCGACACAATGCAAAGAAACTGTTCTCAAACATGTCATAACGCCCGATCATGTGTTTTACAAAGCGGTGCCGCTCATCCAATCCCTGCTCATGAACAGCTGTTTTCATCCATTATTTAACGTATTTCATGAAATCTATTATATCTTTGTTACTGGTGGGAAAAACATCTTTACCTTGTAAAACAGAAGAGTAAAATCACGGGTCATTTTCACCAAGTGGTGGATCTGCTCATCTGTCAGCTGCTGAACCTAAGAATGAGAGATTGGACCTCTGTGCAGGTCTTCATTACAAAACAGAAGGGTATTTCACAGTCGCAAACTCGATGATGCAACCAAAAATATAACACTGGATCTAAGATTAAAAATGACCCAATGGAAAATGAAAATATTTATTTACACGTCTAGGCAGCACTAGCTGCCTCCACATGGCTCCCGCAGTATAAATAATGACCACAAGTACACAAACACACCAATCGCAGCTCTTCCAAGACGCCTCGGGGCTTTATAATGGAGGAGAGGCTTACAGAGATTCAGTGGTCCCAGAAGAAGGAAGGCTAAAATTCTTAGATTAATGTTTTGGTCTGGGACGCTATATTCTTATAAGTCACCTAATACTTTCTGAGGGAAGCAGAGCAGAGCCCCTGGTAATACTCTGCAAAACGTCTCTCACTGGCAGTGAAGAAGGTCACTCTCGAATCACATTTGTCTTTTGTAGTTAGCGTAATGAAAATATTCCCCAAAGAGCGATGTGAAGCACCGATTCTGTCACATTTCATGACATACATCTCCCCGGTAAGGATTAGAAAGTATTTCAGTGAAATGTCAAATAATAAATCATATATTATAAATCTGTTCTCAAAGGATGGAGCGCATTGCAGTCTCTAAACTTTATCAACTCTGTCACGCACCTCAATGCACTCCTTTGTCTTTTCAGGAGCATCTTCTCCTTTGCAATGCAATGACTTAAACTCTATCTGTGGCAGTCGTCTTGCATTTTTCCCCTTTGCTGAACACAATCCATCATCTTTTTCATACCTTCACGGTTGGGTGGAGGCCCGAGCCAAACAGGGCTTCATTTTTAATGATGTTGCCGACTCCCGGCATGACGGCCTGGTCGAGGAGAACGTCACAGAGCTTCCTGCTGCTCTGGCTCCTCGCGGCCTCCTCAGAGCGGGAGAAGCTGAACGCGGAGGAGCACACGTCCAAAGCCTCCATCGCCCTCATCCGTCGTTCACAGTCACCGGTCAACCTTGCAAGCACAGTTTGTGTTTTTTTTTTTTTTTTATCTCTAGGAATACTTGGAAATGTGTGCGAGAACCTGCCAAGAGGTCAACTGGTGCAATCTTGAGATTATATGTTCCAAAAGTCTTTTCATATATATTATATTCGTTTGTTACGAGATAAACCAGCACAGGTGAAATGTTCGAATGTCACGCCACGACGCCAATGCCTTCAGACGCAGCCTAATCTAGGACATAGCGGCACAATCTGAGTGAGAGCAATACCCAATCCATCACGGCTACGCTGCTGTCCCCGTTACCTCACTTCCACAGCACTGTCATAGAAACACACAGTATCTTTTGACAGGTGTATTTCCAGCACTGGAGTGGAGCCAGTCAGAGGCTTCCTTTCAGCAGGGTTGATACGCATCGATCCATTCATTCCAAAGTGGACTCTGAAAGATGCAAGCATGAAATAAAGAAAAGGCGTTAGAGACGGGCACGCCTGAAATACGAGACTTTCACAGCACAATGACAGACAGGTAGCGTGGCGGAGCGCCATGTAATAGAAATGTCACGGGCAACTTAACAATGGCTGAGGTGCCCTCTAGCTGCTTAGCAATCTGCAATTGCATCAAATTACGGGACCAGATTCAGAGTTTCTGTATTATCACTACCTTTTTTTCATTCTTCATCTATTCCTTTATACTTGATATTTCCACTTTTGTTTTACTGCGGACAGAGGCAATGTGCAAATTATAGACAATACAACAAAAAATTCAAAATGATGAGCATTTCAAAAATGTTAAACTGTTGCTATTAGATGTTTTTAACCGTTATGCACAATGGGAGGAGCGATAAAGGGGCTTCAGCACCCGCTTGAAAAAGCTCGTCACAAAGTGGTTTCCATAAAAGAAAAAATACGCCGTGTAGTCGAAAGCCGACACGACATCCTTTAACTGCAAGCCCCATCTCGGAATGTATTAATTTAACCCTCCTGTTATACTTGAGGTCAATTTGAACCCATTCAATTAGAATCTTTCAAAAAAAAAAAAAAAAAAAAATCACCTTTTTACTTTATTTTTAATGACTTTTCCTAATGTGATGAGTACAATTGATTAAGCATAACATTATCATGGCATTTTTGGTGTACCTCTGGGGTCAATTTGACTCCAAGCTGTTTAAACTGTGTGTGTGTGTGTGTGTGCACGATGCATCTAGATTTTCTGCAGCACCGAAATTCATTTTATTTTATTTTCCACCGCAGTGAAGATCAAACGGTTCGAAGGGCTCCATGATTCTCCTGCAACATTGTTTCCTCTCGTTGCTCCTTTACTTCCTGCTTCAATCATAAAGACGGATCTTTCTCTCTTCCAGACCAGCGGGTGGTCTGGAAGATGATGGTGGCGCTAGATGACAGGTAAAGGTTTCATCATCATTATTATTTATGTATTCAACAAATGAAAAATAAAAAAGTCCTTGAGACAAAAACAACCTGGTCAACATTTTTTTCTGTAAAACATTTTCTGGAGGCAAACATCCTTGGGGTCAGACTAAATGTTTTTTTTAGGAATATTTGGGAATAACAGGAGGGTTAACTATACTCTGTGCCCAGCTTTAGTCCACCACCTGTCTGTCAATTCTGGTTCTGGCAACAGTCACTATCAAAATAAATGGATGGATCATAAATATTGGAAACAAGTGATTTCTGATTATGATTTAGTCAGAAGGTCAATACTGCCTGCTGTTAGCAGACAAAAAAAAGGCAAGAAAAGAGACAGCTGGCACTCAGCTTAAAGTAAAGAAAGATAACTGATTTGCATAATATTCAATATAGCCTGACGTAAGCCCGGATCCCGCCATCGTGGGAACGACAGACATCACGTGGAGCGTCTTGTGCCATAGAAACATTACCTCAAAGCTCTCGGGCCGAAGTACATGAAGAGTTCCTTTCCCAGAGTTTTAGCACAGGTGAACCGACACAACAGAAACCATGGAATTAGCTTTTCTGTAAATAGACAAAAAGAAAAAACGCAAAACGAAACATGTCGGATGAACAAGTTCCTAGCAAGCAGAAATAGCGTTAAATAAAACGCAGCGTCACCAGGGCCAGCTAGGTTTAGCCTACGTTACTCCGCATTTATGTAAAATAACGGGATATACCGCCGACGCCAACAAGCTGCCTCTCATTTCTTTCACTTCTTGTCCTCGCTGGACTTTCATGCGGATTTTCTCCCCATTTAACGCGCAACCCGGACCCTCAACCATCTTCTATTTCTGATCGATCCATTGGCAAACCGTGTCTCATCATGAGCCGTCTAACAGCGTCATAGAAATGTGCTGTCAATCCCCGGCGCCACTGAATTCAACTTCGCGCATGCGCATTGTATACGGAAATAGGCGTATGTTCAACAGAGACGTGTGACCTTCACGTAATTATTTTTTATTTTATTTTACTCCATTACGTAGAAAGCGTGGGTGCTTTCCCTTCACTGATTGGCTCATTTATTTATTTGTTTATTTATTTATTTTGAGATTCAATTTATTAAAATTATCCTCAACAATGTATGCAGTTTATTTTTTACTGACATTATTCACCATTATGAATAGATGTTGATTCCTGGCACAGGTCATGTATTTCACATCTGAGATATTTTCATTTCCATTCATTCAATCAGTTCTGGCCAGAAACAGCAATTCTTAATGGACTAACTTAGAACTGTAATTTTTAAAATCGGAATAAATCGTTTTCAAATGCCATAAAGCATCTATTAAAAATAATAAATCACTGAGTAATATTTTTTATTATTATTATTTATAATTTCTGAGGATTTGGGTATTTGCTATATGGTCCACTTGATGGCGCTAGAGTACCATGTTGGACCTGCAGCTATCAGACAAAACTGCGATGTCACATGTAATAGATAGATAGATTATAGCTTTGATCATACTATTTTCACTGCCTCAACCATGTTCATAAAAGTCTCCATATCTGGATGAAGAAAATGGAAAGGAATTATAATTAGCATTTTTCTCAAAAGATTTTCCGCTTGGCTTGCTTCCATAATTGCAACAACTTGTTTGCTCCGCAGTTTCAGCATCCAGACACTCTTCTGTGGGCCCAGATAAAAATAGATAGGCTCCATTCTCCAGCCAAGTGTACAGCCATGCTGCCCTTAAAAAGGCAGTGCTCAGCAATAATGTGCATTAAAATCTGGAGCTGCACTCTCAAACTGACTTCAAACTGTGGAGCACTTTTAGCTTGCTCTCACCCAAGGAATTATAATGTAATTCAATCCAAGCTGCTTAAAACTCGACTGTGCCCTGTGGGGGTCCTGCCTCTGAACCTGCAGTATCTCAGGTTGGAAGTAAAAATGTTGCTGCTTAACAACTTTACACGTATGAAATGTGGAAACACTGCGACACCTGGTGAGGCTAAAATAATGCTCATTGGGTTTGCTTAGCTTTTTGAATATAGCATGTGGAAACTTGGGTTCACCATGAAATCAATATTTCAACTTAGAAATAAAAAGCAAAAGCATCAGTAGAAGGACCGTGAATGTTAAGTTAATGTTGAATTTGTTATGTTATATTATGTGGAATGACCTCATTCGGTCTAGTCTGGAACTGCAATGATACATCATGCACTTTGTGTGTTTTCCTTGGGTAAACAATGCCTGATAGCTCATTTGTTCAGTGATATTTTTGTCCCCAGCCGAATTTAGATCCCTCTGCTGCTGGCTCCACTTTGCTTTGTGCAAAGCTTTGAAGATTGCCACTTTTTTGCTTTTGACGTTCCCGAGCTCACATCAATCCTGACCACAGTAAACCCCTTGTTCATTTCGTTTTACTGCAAGATCAAGACAGTGACATCTATATCAAGTAAACGAAGAAAGAGCTTAGTGCCTGCCCTCAAATGTCCTTGTAGGAATTTCTGTTCAGTGAGACCACGACGGCAACACGGGGCTGAAATATAAAATGTGCACGTGCAGAAGTAGAGTATTCCAGGCTTTTGATCATTATCCAGTCAGAATGTGGACTTGGACAATTTTACCTACTGCATGTACAGAGTCATGTGCATAGGTGAGTGCATGTGTGTGTCTGTGCATGTGTGCTGACTTCTGAGTGCAGCATTGTTATTGCAACATCTAAAGAGAAATGAAAAAGATAGAAATTTAGTTTAAAAAGCGGAGCAAAGAATCAACTCTCCCGACAGAATGATGCATAAAGCTGCTTGTGAAGCATAAACGACCGTTGTTTCTTGGGTGGAGAGAAGCTTAACTGCAGATGGAGATGTGTTGCTATGCAACAGGGCTTTCAATAGCATTTGCTGTGCCAGGGTCACATTTCGACGGTGTCTCTCCACCATCATGGCAGGAACTGATGACTACTAATGCTATTTTCTTTGGAGCATCTCATTTTCTTCCCTCAAAATGTGAACGTCGTATAGTTTAGTATAAAGTGATAAGATTCTGCACATAAATAATGATCCTGTTTGCTAGATTCTGGTGTGGAATGGTCGGGACTAATGATCTCAATCTTTAATCACCTGGATTTTTGAAGCATTCAAGCAAACCTAAAGTCTCATGTTGTTCCTTTGCATACTGTACACGGAGGCCTGCTGGGATATTGGGGGTCAGCTGGACAGGCTGGGGGGAGCGACCTGGAAAACATCTAACCCAGTTTCTTGAAAGGAATTGCTGCAATACGACGATGCACACCAGCAAATCAAACGCAAAAGCAGGAGACATTCAAATACAGACACCCTGGAGCTCTGTGGCTTGCAAATCAGACGAGCTGAGTTAGCTGCAGGCATTTGACAAGATAGTGATGGATTCATTCAGGAAACAAAATGGCTGCGATGAGACCGAGTTTGGCCTCGGCACATCTCTCCTCTCGGTGGCAGTGTTCCCTTCTGCATCACTGAGGCTCTCCCCTGGAAGGATTTCAGACAAAAACCTGGAGCTTCTTCCCCTCCCATCTCATCAAGCCGCACTTGTCATTTGGAGAATTGGTGCAACATCAAGCTTCAAAATAAATGCATTCGTTTTACGTCAGGCATCCGACTCTTTGAAATGAGGGAAACCCAATTTGCACGCAATGTCAATATTACAATCTCCATTACCCACATGCGGTGCACAGCCCGCTCTCAGGCTGATTCGATAATGGTGATATTAATTAACATATAATTGATGGCACTTGCAGCGATGGGCTAGAACCTCTGTCCCAGATAATGTCTCAGCATAATGTTGCCAGGCCAAGCCAGCATCGGGGTATAAACCCTTATTCTGTCCAACCTTCTCACCTCCGACTACACTGAGAACCAGGTATAGATGGGACGGGGTGTGGCCATAATTGAAAACAAGATGGTTTCATCTCAAGGGGTTAATCCTTTCAAATAAATATAAAAAGTTCCACCTCTCTTAGAGTAGATTTGAACCCAGGACCTTCTTGCCACCCACTATGTCACCATACGAACTCTTATGAACTCTTCAGTTTAGATGTATTTTTATTGATCACTTCTGATAGTCCATCCATCCATCTATCCATCCATCCATCCATCCATCCTGTGGCTTTGCAGGTCACAGGAGTTGCTGGAGCCTATCCCAGCTTGCTACGGGCGTGAGGCGGGGTACACCCTGAATGTGTCGCCAGCGCATCGTGGAGCCACACAGAGACAGACAACCGCTCTAACCCTAATCACGCACACACACACACACACACTCAATTTAGAGTAATCAATTCACCTAACTTACATGCTTTTGGAGGTGGGAGGAAACCGGAGAAACTGGAGAAATGAATGCACTAAAGGAAAGACGCATATGCAATTGTAAGCAGATAAGCGAACATCAGGAAAATGTGCACAGAACGGGCGGTTGCCATCCCGTCACGTGGATGAATGCCATGCATGATTTTTACCCGCCTGCATCTCATTTAAGCGAAACCTCATAATAGACTGACGGCAGCGACACAACGAAGTCGGTTCCGACTCGGTTGCTCCGACAGATTCAGCTGCTGTTTGCCATGTTCCTGATTATCTTTATGTTTCTGTCTCCACTAGCGCTCCTTTTTAAACAAACGCCTGCTGTACTCAAGCACACGATCATTACGTTGCTCGGGGCAGAGACTTCCACAGGTGAGGTGTGATCTGAGGGTTGCTGCTTCGCTCTCGGCTGCGTTTGAGTTCTATTATTCATCACTGACGGGAAGGGAATACGTGGGTAAACAATTCTCATCTTCAGCTGTTCTTTGATACACATCCTCACTCACCAGACAGAAGCCTGTGTGCTCAGAGTCAGCATGAATTCTAATTGGCCCGTCTCAGTGAGGATCATTGATTTATATCTATAAAAAAATATAAAAAAAGTTTGAGTCATTAAGTTTCTTCTAAGTTACAACAAACATTGTTGGTCAACGGGGCTATGTTTGTTTGATTACCACACATATAACATTTGTGGTAATCAATTGCTTTTCTTTCAATTGTATTTTAATATATTTTTTTTTTAGCTTTGGGTCATGACCAGAAGGACAAGATCCCAGATACAAGCGGTGGAAATGAGTTTCCTCCGCAGGCTGGCTGGGGGCACCCTCAGTGACAGGGTGAGGCGCCCAAAAAGTACAAAATTATAAATCATTCTTTGTCCTAGCAAACATTTAAACCATAATGAGAGCATAAAAGGGGGGGGGGGCACTAGCAATTTAAACCTGGAATGAAAACATGTCCAGCATAACCCTCCTCCATCTATTTTAGGGACCTTCTAAACGGGTATAGAAAAATGTACAGTTTGGAGTTCAGTCAGGTTTGCAAGGATTTCTAAATATTGCACTTCCATTGATGAAATCCATGTAGTCCACGACTCCATCGTGCCACCCGACCCGCACCCATCCAGGCATAATTATTCTCCAGTCTTCAGTAGCAATGATGAGGGCAAGGAGAGGACGCAAGCTCTTTGCTGTGCTGACAAAGACAAATGATAGACAACGTCTGTCTAATGTTGTCCCCGTGAGCTCAGCCGAGTCGACAGCAGGGGCAGTTCTAGTTTCTCAAGCTTAAAGTTTCAGTTTTGAGCTACTGAGAGGAAGCGTAGTGGGGGGAGACATGGAGGAAAAGGATGCTCTAATTATCTAATAGGCCACGTGTGTTCTTTCCTCTGTGGAAATGGCATTGTAATAGTTTTATAATGGGTTTTGCCTCACACAGGTGCTTTCCCACCACGACTCTAGCCACCGACACAGATGGCGGCACTTCATCTTAGTCTTCCTCGCAATCACTTGCCATTTTCCCTCCTCTACTCCATTTAAAGTGGCCATTCTCTACAGGCTTTCCAATTCTATAAGGGACAATTATGCATTAGAAATAACATGTTTTCCCAATTTTACAATTTACTGAGGCGTTTCATTGTAATTTTAATTCCTTTAATACTGGTTTCTGCTTTTAAGGCTTTAAATAATCTTCCATTCTTGATATATGAGCCTGGATGACCACTTAAATACCATAAAACCTTATGAGCAAATGAATATGTCAAAATTAAAATTTGGTGCTGATAGGTTCTTCAGTGTTCATTGAATATAAACAATGTGTCTATGAAGAGTTCAGATGTGGTGGTGGTGGCTGATGACTCTGCTGAGACTGAGAGTTGGTGTGGGGTTTAATCTCTGGATGAATGAATGATCTTTAAGTAACCATTAAGCAGAAAATAATGACATCTTGAAGACAATATTTACCTCCACCAAGGATGTTTTTGATGGCGTCTGTCTGTGTGTTTGTTTGAGTGTTAGTGGGATTAGTGAAAAACTTCTGGATGGATCTAGATGAAAAATCTAGATGGGTCTTGGTGTGACTCAGATCCCATAAAATTTTCAGAGCGATCCGGATACCTGTCTGGATAGAAAAAATCTGGATTTTCCCACTTGCTTATATTGGAGGCTTTAAAAAAAAAATCATATCTTGCAAAATATGCATTGAAATTCACTCATTAAAAATCACAGCCATAAAGGGGTCCGATATGAACTATCCTGCAAAAAAATGAAACAAAAGCTACACTTAATTATTCCAATCTAGATGAACGAAACTAGAATGAAGAAATCTTTTTGCACAGTTTCTCGTGATTAAGTAGGCCATTCCTGGTTATTGTCCTGTGAAACCAGGACACATGTGGACACAGAATGGCCAGAGCGCCAGTGGTCAGAGGTGTGGCCGACAGCATGCCGGAGTTTGTTTTAATATGTCCACTTGAAAAATCCTCAGGGGAAATATCATGGATTCTGGTGCAGATGTTTCACTGTGTTTGCATGCATGGACCTGGGGCTGGGCCCTTTGATCTAAATGAAAATGAACCACAGAGGTTTGCAGAGTGGGCGAGCCGAGGTTCTGCTCACAGAGAAAATCAGAAAATGTTCCCACCATCGGACTTTCCCAGATTCCCCTGCAGAGTCTATCTTCTACGATCCCGCCGCCTGGATCCATCTCTTGGCACTGCCTGCAACCACTTGGCGTCGTAAGTGGAAACACTCCCAGCCGTGGCAACCACCGGGGCCTGCTACTCATGTGAAGTTCCTTTTCATATCAGCTCTGTTCTTTTGCCAGTCTGGTTTCACCGTATAGACCATTTATTTTTGTTGCAAGCTCATTAAATAATCAGTCAAACAGTGCTTTGAATACCACGTGTTGAAATGTTTATAAAGATTTGACAACAATTACAACAGAGATGAAGACATAATTGATCTCATTTACACTTATAAGTATTGCGTTATTAGCTTTAGCCCAAGCCTCCACTGTCCCACAACAGGAGTCCATATCTTGTGCTATTAGATTGTGCTGCAAACTATTTACGAACAAAAAAAAAATCATCCCTTAAATGAATGTGTGACCTTGTTGTTGTTGTTTTCAAACCTTCATGGATCCTGACTGACCTGAGCGATGCTCGGAGAGACCCCCCCCCCCGGCAACCGACTGTGACCTGTCTGGCTTTGCCGTCTCTGGATAAGCTCTACTTGGTTGCTCCCACACAGCGCCGTCTCTCCTGTGTCTCCAAGGAGACGGTCAGAAACTGTCTTTTAGAGGATTATCTTAGAAAGCCATTATTTGCTACACGGTTCAGGTTCATATTTTCACAGCAGAGTATGAAGCTTCTTTTCCCCTCAAAGGCAGAAAATAGTTCCTTAATCCAGTTTCAAACCATCTTAAGATATGCTACTCTTTGTCCTCTTTTTTTTTTGTCAGCACTAGATATTTATTTATTTATTGGAGGCCACAGATACAATTTTGAGCACAAAATATAGCATTAAATTATAAAGACACAAGCTTCGTTTCCACACAAGGATATAGGTTAAATTTCAAGTTGAGAAGGCCTTTAGCAGGGAGCCCAATCTTGGTTCCCTGTGGAACACAATTATAGAAATTTAAAATGTTATACAAATGTACAATTTACGAAAGCCATTTGAGTCAAAACACAAAGTGCGTAAAAAAAACGTCGTTATTTACAAAAAAAGTTACATGCATATATCATTTCATTTTATTTATCCTGTTGATAGTTATTTCTCTCTATTGTTTTTCATCCTCTAGTTTTAGGAGGTCACACTGGACTCCAGTGTGACCTCCTAAAACTTTGTGCCTCGTGAATTGTTGTCAAACACCAGAACACATGTCAAAGGGAGGCTTTTGTGAATTAGACTGAATATAATGAATGTCTTCAGGTCTAAATGAATCGTGAAGCAACTCACCCACAGCCCAACTAGGCAACGTCGAGACCTGTGGGCTATGCGATGCGCGCTCGAGCTAAACTCTGCACAAACCAAGTATCAAGGAGCCAATAAAAACAGCCCTCGGCAGTTACTTGGCGCCGTGCGCAGCCTCCATAGCCCTTCTATTGCACGTAATCCTGTGCATGACCAGCATGCAAGCGGGGCAAATTCACGCGTGGGTGCAAAGTGAATTCAGTACTTTGAGTATTTGAATGGTACGTTATGTTTCTAATGAAATACTGACGACTCAGTGCAAAGACAATATAATGTCAGCACAGATTTGAACACATTGCTTCTTTGTCTCTGGCTGAATGACTTCACTGCCTTTTAAAAAGAGGCTCTCTGTTAGTGAAAGGTTTAGTTTTTGGAGATGCGTGCAGTGGTGCATCATCAAGTTCTATCATGCTGCTTTACCCGATTCAAGCCAATACCTGGGGGGGGGAGTCAGACGGCTTTGATACCCTTTCAGACAGAGTGGGTGGATTTCTCCTCCCACCTTCTGTATTTAATAATTCTGCCACAGTTTATATGAGAATGTTTGATCTTATCTGAGTTTAAAGACATTTTTATTAAGGGAATGTCAGCCGTTGATGTAGAATGATAACAGGAAGTGCATTAAATGCCAGGCAGTATTAACTGAAAAGAGAACTGCAAAGCCAGAGGAACCCTTAGAGTTATGTGTTTTATCCCTCTGACCGCAAACTCTAGTCTTTAACCACATGCTGTATAAAGAATTCTGTTTGTATACCTCTTGACAGGTTGTGAATAATGTCTTCATTGAAAACCACAGATCAGGTTTTCACTGGAATGATCATCGCCTCTCAATGAGAAACACGACTGCAGACAAGAACACAAAGCAAGGGTTTCAGTAGTTACAACATGAATTGGAATAACTGTTGGCAGTCTCCTTTTTGATTTATATTTCAGTAGTTTTCAAAGAAAAATGGTGGCGAGAGGGGATTTCTTTTTAGCAATTATCTCTCTCAGAATTCAACCTATCTGACCTTGAGGGACGCTGTCAAAGTCAGCAAACTTGAGATTGCAGCAATCTTTATTACTTTACTGGCTGTAAAACCTCACAAAAAGTGCGAGAGATGGAGGAAGATATGTGTTCACCCGTGTTTGTTTGTTTTTTGGTTGTTCTGTCTGTTTGTCCACAATGCCGACGTCCTCTCTGTAACGCTCCGGACCAAGCCCCGGACCTGGGATGGGACTGTTTGGAATTGTATTTATTTATTAAAGTTAGTTGTTTTTACATTATAGGACGACTAATGAGGACCAAAACACTGCAACGTCTAAAAAGTCATCTCCTCCGGTATTTTTGCTGTTTTGGTTCAGTCTGAGCATTAAAGGATAAAAAAGAAATATGAAACAAAAAATATGAAAACTGGAAAGGATGCTAGGTTAAGCTTAACGCACTGAGAGTAACAAAACACTTAAAGTTCATGCTGCCCATGCAGCGTTATGTCTCGGAAATGGTGTTGTGTTCAAACGGTCCTTCCTTATGAGGAGAGCAGCCGGTCTATGTTTAAAGGTTTTCTGATGGGAGCGTTTATCTTAGCTTCACTCAGGACCTAACTATTGTTAACAGAGGGTAGAGACACAGTAAAGGCCGACTCCTTCAGAGCCCTCCTTTGGTGTCAACGCCACAAAATAACATGTGAGATCCAATAGCTGCTCCTGCCCTCGGACAGACGGGTGCTTTGCTGCGATCAGCGCTGGACGCACTGGCGAAGGCTGTTGTATAATTATGAGCGATGTTGTGTTAATACTTTCCAGAAGCTGAATGACTGGAAAGCTTTTAGAGGAAAGACGAGGCCGGCATCGCTACTCCTTCGGCGGTAAAGCGGAACCTGATCCCCCGTCCGTTGTGTCCCCCCCCTCCAGTGACCACATCAGAAGAAGTGCCTCAGCAGCTCCTTGACCTGAATGGGACATTGAGAGAACTTCTGACTGGGACCTGTGTTGCGCCTCACATGTGGTCTGCGACACTCTTTTCAAAAGAAGTCGTAAAAAGGAAAACAGGACGTTTGACTTGGCCCATTTGAGGCAACGGGGCAGGTCCGAGACACGTAGAAAAGAAAATAACTCACTGATGGTCACCGTCTCCTGATGCTCGACTCTTGAAGTGCGAAAGCAAACTTGAAAGCAAGGCCTGTCGCACAATCCTACATACATCTCTTACCCTGCTTTAACACCCAAGCGCATCTTATAATAACACTATCAGGAAAAAGTGCCGTTGACATAGGGTACGATGTCACCCGCTCCCTCAGAGAGGAACATAAAGTGGCATTAGAAGCCATCAATCTCTGTCCGGTGTGCGTGAAAGAGCCCTTGTGCTGAGTTAATGCTGATGTAAAAGCAGCCGTGAGTCTCTTCCAGAGGATTAATGTCTTAAATAGCTGCGTGAAGGAGCCAGTCAGCGAGGAAACCTTAAAAGAAGGAAGAGATGACATTGTTTTGGCTGAAAAGCCGACCATTACATAATAAAAAAACAACAACTTTTTGTTTGTACCCGTTTTGTGTTCTGTTGAAACGTCCTAGTTTGTGGCTCAATGCAGAATGCTAACTGGATGCTAATTGCTTTTTGCCATAGATGTTTAAGGCCAATATTATTTTAACCATTAATGCTGCAGACGGCTTTAAACCAAACTATGGCATGCTTCAGATTTCATAAAATCATCATATATATACGTATATCATTATATATTTAATCTGGCAGTCCCGTGAGAGCCTGAGTCATGACTGCCGAGGAGTTTTAAATGAAGATGGAGAATTTTCTAATGGCATCCTTCAATTTATCACGAACATTCGTGTTTGGAGATGCTTGGATTTCACTGGATGGGACGGCCGGTGGAAAAATGATCAAATGCGCCCGACGATGCCAAGGTAGTCACAAACAAATCACATCACTTTGCTGCAGAAAGCGATGGGGACACGAGGTCGTTGGTAGCGGTGATCGGAAAGCGTGGCCGCCCCGTCCTGAAGCTATCTCCAACATCCCTAATTGGCTAACAGCACACTGCAGGGCTGGAACGGCCAAATTGGTGGGTGCATGTTATGTTTTGATAATTACAGGGTACCAAAGTAGTGGCTTTCAGAGGACTGGCTGTTGTTGCTGGGAATGAAAGGTCTTCAACTTTAGCTTAGTATTAATCATGGGTTGGGGAATCGTTTACAAAGCGGCGCCGTGGACCGGAGCGCCACATAAAACATTCTGTGGGCGGATTCGTATGACAGATGACTCCCAGTTCGGCCCTTCATCTCCTCATTACATCCTACATTTAACCGCTCCGCTTTACCACACCGTGATGAAGGATTTTTAAAATTTGCTCTGAACTCTATAATACTGCTAGAAATCAAAAACTACAAGTAAAATGCATATTAGACGCTCTGCTTTGAACATACCATGAAGTATCTACATTTAATAATAATAATAATTTAATAATCAACAACTCATGAGTGAAACGATGACCAAAGACAAACGGCGTCTCTTTCGTGCTGCAGTGAGGCAAACGAGAAGCTGCAATCTGCTTTTCATCAATAAGAGCAGACTCAATGATCATCCAATAAGCGACTGGGCCAAATCCAGAACACAGAGCCTTGAGGAGGAAGGGTGGGCCTTGATGGGTCAGCATGCATTCTTCTCTTGGTTAGTAGACACTATCAAAGTCAATGATTTGGCTTAATTGCGGGAGAGTTTCACTGGCAACACATCTGGTATTCTGTGCTTTAAGGGCAGGGTTTGTATCAGGTGAATGATGATGTATTCAAACTAAAGGCAATGCAGTTTTCCCTTCTCCTAGTCTCTGATAAAAAAAAGATATTAAATCACGTTTCACGGAATAAAATATTCATTGGGGCATAATTTGAGAGAAAACCTCGGATTGGTTTGGCTCCAAAAGGATCGTTAAACAAATTGCATCACGATGAGCGCACATTCTCAATGTGCAGACAAATTAATGAAATTTGATCATCTCTGCGAGCTAATCAGAGAAATGTCAGCGTATAAAGTTGGACTTGTGATCGCAGATGACGGATGATTGTGGAGACGTTAGTGAAGCACGCAGCCTCTATCTGACCACAGCCGGTAAAGGTCAAGTCAACTCAAGGGGTCTCTGGGTAATCGCTCACCTGGATCCCAGCACTGAGGCTGGCGGATTATCCGAGCAAACGTTTCGTAACTCCAGTTTTGAGGTGAGTGTGAATGGAAAGCCTTTATTGTCTTTGCATAGTGGATATACAAAGAGATTAGGAGCACTGCTCCGTCCGGTGCGTAGTACAACCTAATAATAATATAAGAACATGCAGGTAAATGTGACATAAGATTCAAGGCTGCGCCTGTTGAAGAGATGACTCATGCAGAGGAGGCAGAATTGCATCCGAGCCTTCGACCAGAGCCTTCGACCAGCCTGCACCTGCTCCAAGAGCATTACGAGATTTCACTTGGTGAGATTATGTGTTTTATTTGCAATTATGGTCCGTGCTCTTCAGCATCCGCTGGTTTGCATATGGTGAAATTTCTATTTGCACTTTTATTTGCTCAGCCGACTGTTAACATTCGTGCTTTTCCTTTTCCTTTTTTTTGCTTGGTTGGGCAAGAGGTTGAAATTCCTCGCAGACAAAATGAATTAAAATGCAGTTCCTCGCATTAAGTAGAGACACTTGAATGACACCATAATGCTGCGGTCTAGCCCCACTGAGGCTGCTTTGGTTTCGCAGAGAGGAAGCAACGAGCAGACGGGCTTGCAAGTCGACACTAGCTGCACACGCCCACACGCATGCACTCATGCATATACAAACACACTCAGCGGCCATGCTTTGTCATATCTTGTGCCAGTGAGGTTTCTCCTGCACCAGCTAAGTAAGGCAATCTGTTTAATATTATAAAAACCACACCGGGAGCCGGCGGTTTTACGCAGTAGCATCTGGCGTCCACACAAATGCCTACCAGGATGCGCTTTAAATCAGAATCTTTGGCCGGGACATCAGCGCGGGACGGACGGATGAGGACCTCCTCCTGTGAGACCTGATGGCCGAGCGTGGGAGTGAACACTGTCCACGGTCTCATAAGCAGCTTGTGGAGACAGAAACAAAATAGATAATAAAGGTTTAGTGGAGCTTCATATTTACTTTAAAAAAATAGCACTTTTATGTGACATTATTTTTCTTTTTTACTAAATCCCAAAATCCTAGATAGTTACTATATTTTATATATATTAGTTCGCTGCATTGATAGCCTGGCCCAGTTAAACCAGTGTAATGCATGTCAATTTAATTTCAGCTAATAGAACTGGAATTTGCCAGCTTTAGATAGAGCTAGCTGGATTCTGATAGATCAAGACCTCAATTGTGATCCAGTCCTCTCAAAGTTACTACAAAAAGGTGTTAACAGGACACTTTCCATCACTGCATACAGAACTCGGACCTGGCCATTGTTTAAAATCGGGAACTTGATGAATATTGAACTGAAGGAATGTCAGACCTGGTGATCCAAGATACATTTCTAACATCCAGAATCCAGGATCTCTCACCAAAATGTAACTATCTCAGACATGTATGCTATCTCCCTGTGAAATAAGCAAATATTTGTTTTGTACTAAATTGCCTTCTCTGAAGATTTCACTATTTCCAAGCACAATGCCTCCACTTAGAAATGGAAGAATTTATTTTTGATCTTCAGTACAATGAAATACGCAAACATTTTATTGCAAAAGTAGAGTTAAATAACTTTGGCATACAAAAACAAAAAAGAGAAATACATCCACGAGACAAATGCCGATGTAAAATGACTACCAATGAAGAGCGGTGGCTATTTCTACCGTTTTAGTGACGAACGTAGCAGAAACGATATTTCAAACCTTGATTTCCCTTTCGTTAAACAAATAAATATTTAAGATGAGCAAAAGAAAGAATTGTGACACCTGGCATTTTACGGAGCGGGTCTGGGTCAAAGGATGAGCTGTAACAAACGACACCTGCTGATTCTACTCCGTGCAACTTTGATCTCATCTTTGGTAGAAAAGGCATGATGGTACAGAAAAGAAATGCAGATGACCTATTTACACATAATACCGTCCCGGCAGCCAGAGATCACAGATTAAATCTACGGTAAAGAAGACGGTAGGGAAGAGAACTGGTCACGAAGCCCCTTGCGCTCCTCGGTGGTATTAATAGAGGGGTAGGGGGGGGCAGTAAGGCAGCTGGAGCCAGCTCACTTCTGGACATAAAAAACAAAGTACTTCAACAAAGCATCTCCCATTTTACATTACAGCATCATCCCACGCTGGTTGAACTTTGTAAAAGCAGAGGAGGCGAAAATGCCTGTGAAGAGCAGAAGAATCTTCAAAGCAGATCTGCTCCAGTGTCTTTTTTTGTCCGTATCAAATGCACTCGGAGCACATTATTGCTATTCCACAGCAGGCAAATCCATTCGGGAGATTTATTCAATTCCAGTCTGTTCCCTCTAATCCAATTAGAGAAAGGACAGTGGGATAACGGGAGAATCCTGTTCGCTCCCGATGCAAGTGGATGAAATGTGGAACGTCGCAACGACAGAAGACGTTGTGTCATTCGAGCGGCAGCTATTACACGTGCCGGAGGTCAGTCCCGGTCGTCTCTGCACACACAGGCACACTCCTCGTGATGATCCAACGCCACGTCAGTCATGGACTTTTGTAAGACTCTGCCGCCGCTTCGGTATTTCAACAGCAGAACCTATAAAAGAGGAGAATAAGGGGCTTCAGTGTTCTTACATTAAATCTAAAGCAAGGCTGTCGGGTTGATTACCGCCGCCAACGAGGTCAGGGTTTGTCTGTCTGTTAGCAGGATTACAACAAAACAATAATCAGAAGATGGGTCTTGGTCGAACTTAGATCCCACTAAATTTTCAGAGTGATCCGGATACGCGTCTGGATCCAAAAATAATAATACAAATCTGGATTTTCCCATTTACTTATAATAGAGGATTTAAAATACAATACATGTATTGTAAAATATGCATTCAATTCACTCATAAAGGGGTCCGATATGAACTATCATGAAAAAAATGTTTCTGGATCTGATCCAGAATGAGGTCAGGAAAAAAATATTTAATTTTTACATGAAAAGCAATTTATGGATTCAAAAACCAGTTAAAAATGCACAACTCTGATTCACGTTTACTTTTAAAGGTTGATGTATAAAGATACCAAGAACAATTTAGAACTGTTGGTGCTGATCCAGATCACCGTGTGGACGGTGCAAACCCAATTAGGAGGGGAATGAGCTGCTTGGCGGAGGTCTACGCTCTGCGAGTTGTTTTCTACTTTTAAATGGGCCCAGTTTGGATACTCTGTTACTTGTTTGTGCGGCGACTGAGCGACGCATCATCAGCTTGATATGCACCTCGTGGTATTTCTTGGTGGTCCTGGCGGGAACACACTGGCAGTCGTAGCAGCGGTGAGAGCAGCAGGCGCAGTTTCCGCCGCAGCGCTTCACCAGCAGGCAGATCGGCCAGAAAATGACATCGGTCCTCTTCAGCTCTTCACGCACAGACACGGAGAAGTTGCGTGGAGTGCAACTGTACAGTCGAACGTCCTCCCTCAGCAGATTGAGATCAGCTCCTCCTCAAAGACACAGAAGACCAGATCAGGTTAATACACGGTCCGAACGAACGTCGCAACTGTAACACAGTGAATACAGCGATCTGATACCTCTGGCTTTTTTATTATGAATGAAGGATTTCCCCAGCACATGCCATGTGGGTTTGTACAACTCTTCCATATCCACTTGCCATCGCTCCGGCTCCAGGTACTTCATGACCTCCTCTACGGTGCTCAGGGCCGCCACAGCTTCTGACAGGTCCTCCATGCCTTGCTGGGACGGAGGGAGAACGGCAGGAGTTTCTGGCTCTGAGACTCGCTGTAGAAAAACCAGGAGGTGACCGAGCAGAAAATTAATCTAAGAAACGATAGATACAATTCTAGGTTTCTATTCTTCTGTTGGGCTTGTACTTTAGTTGTTTATTCCATTTTTTTCCAGGGAGAGCAAAATTACCCCGGAGTGTTTTAGTTTACAAACCCCTAACTCTCCCCACTGCGCCCCCCCGTTGCAACATCCTAACAGGCCGGCCAATTTCTGTGACATTTAAGAGCTCGTAAGCAGAATCCAGGTTCTAAACACTAAAACAGGAAGAACACTGACAAAAGGAGTTCCACTCTGTAATTTTGCACTTTGTGTCATGGGGGGGAAAAAATGGGCTTGAATTGGCTCCAAGCTCATTAAATGCTGCAGTTGACTTTATTTAATCAGAGACAATAGTCCCGGCCAGCTGGGTCCCGTTCACGCTCCTTTTGTTAGAAATGGCAATGCATGGAAAAGCTGACATTTTACACAATATTCCTCCATTGGCCAATTCACCGGATGAACACTACCTGATTCTGAGAACTAATGCAGAGTACAGTATTTATATGCAGCTGTATTCCCATGGCACGTGTAATCTCAATTTTTCCCCCCCCGATTTTCTTCCAATTGCCCTTCCTGGCGTCCCGAGATATGCGTCAGTGTTTCCATTGAGAAGATTCATTCAATGATTGTTTTACTGTTATTCTTTTTTTTTTTTGATGATGCCGCTTTTCCCTACTTATTCCCTAGCAGTTGCAGAGCCTGATACCCGGAGTGTCGGTCTTCCCACGGGAGAAGAAGCTGTGAAACCTTTCAGTTTTGTGATGATGCGTTTGTCCAACATGTCAGCCCGCTGTTACATGACTGATGGGTAGAAGGAAAAGTTATGGCACTTAAAAGAAAGAAGAATTGAATACAGCTTTTGATGCATTGAAAATATTAGCTCCTGTCAGCGTTTTGTTGTTGTTGTTGTTGTTTTTTTCCCTTTGATGACTTGTAGGGCTGATTTAGAAAGGGATCTCCCGTATTGGAAGGTAAAGCATTTCCATTCACGACACTTGAATTGACACATTGTGATTTGACTTATTTACTACTTGTGCAAATATATTAAAGCTAAAAAAAACAATATCTTCTTTGAAAATGTGTTTTTTCTCACAAAAGTACACACATCACAACTACAGCCAATAAAAATACAAAGTTAATGTGATTTCAAACACAAGGGAGAGGCCATTAATTATAAAGAACCTGATTGGACTCTTTACTTTGCATATTAAAATCTGAGTCTGTTTCAGTGTTGACTTGAAAACGAGATGCCGGTGGTTTGATGGCGGTTTGACTCGGCTGCACCAAAGGCTACAAAAACACAGCTGAGGCACAACTGGGCTCATTTTTCAGATTTGACTCATTCTAATGAGGTCGCCTTCATGACCACGACATATATCTTTGGTTCATTTGGCATCCTGAGATAAACAGACACAAAAATCATCAGAGGTAAGACCGGCCTCGTAGATTCATGGAGGCATAACTAATATAAAATGGAGCCGTCCTCTCTCTGAGCTGCGTTCTCAGATTTACAAAGGACATATTCTTAGATTCTTCTCATCGTTCGAGCCTTTGCAGTGGCACACACAGGGGACTGGAAGCGCTGACAATGCAACACTTCCCCAATTAGCAGCGCTGTGCGAGCTTAGAATCAGACAGAGAACCCAAGAAATCCTTCAGAGAAACATCTCATCAGACGAACAAGCTACAAGTAGCACGAGAGCCACTTCGATGAATGAACCTAATATAATTAGAACATATTGTTGAGCTATCCTATGCACAACAGGATCAAATCAATATCAATCAATCAATCAATATGTGATGCTAATTCCTTAACATGTAGGAACATCTCTAATGTTCTCAAATTTAGACCCAAAGAATCTTAACATCTGCTGCAAATTTTATCTTCTCACTTGCCCCAATAAGAAAAAGTGCTTTATGTACATTCTTTAATGAACCAGAAAATATTCACTAATTTTGAAGCTCCATTGACTGCAATGCTACCAACATTTTCAAAGTGATCTAGAATCCAGGATCTCTTCTAAGATTGTCACCAAACTTTAATGATATGTTTCTGGTAACATTCCCAACATTTCCTGAAAATTTCATCCACATCCGTCCCGAGCGTTTTGAGTTATCTTGCTAACAGACGGACAGACAAACAGACAAACACCGGCGATTACTTTATCTCGGCGGCGGTAATAAACATAAAAAATACAGCTGAACAACTATCCCAAAGTAATAGTTATACACACACAGAACATATAGTGATTATGACTGTATTTATGAGCTGTAGTAAATATTCCTGTTAATTACACTTGCTTTGAGTGTGTTTCTATTTGTAAACAGTGAAAGCTGGAATCGTAGCTCTCATCGCCGCCGATCTCCCTTAACCCCCCCCCCCCCCGACCTTTCGTGAAATAACTCAATTCCAAAGCTGTGATTAGCTCATTTCCAGCTCCATTTGTTTTTACACAGGACGACCACATGACCTTATTTCTGTCACTAAAATGACCGGTTGTGCTGACTATGTTGACATGAAAACTCTGAAATAGCATCTTTTGAGAACGCTGGAAAACAATACCCCCCCCCCCCCCTTACGTCGAGCTGGAAACCACTTCCTTGCTCAACAGAGCTTCGCCTAAGAAGGGAAGGATATTGTGGGTGAATAAAGTGCCTTTTTTTTTATTTCACGATACGCCACACACTGAAATTGAGGTTGGTGTAAAAACAGACCTCAATTTCATTCCATGATTTTACCATCTACTTTAACTCGGAATTTATTCCTTACTTTGCAGATTTCTGTCGACTCAGATCTGAACGTAAAAACTCTCTCCGGTCAATTAAGATAAATAAATCCAGTGAGGTTATCGCTATGGTAGCGACGGGGTTTAATTTTGGATTGGGACCTCACAGAGACAATGATGTATGTTTTGTTTGCTCCTATAACCCACCGCTCGCCACGCACCATTAAACAGACTCCTTCTCTTCTATGTTTTAACAACCTCTTGGCCTCGACGCTTTCGCTCTTCCTAAACTCTCTTCCTGTGAATTACAGACCGGGTCTTATTTTTTCCCCCCTCTTCCATGCCATGGAAGTTGCGGGGAGGAGTTATTGCCTGTTTAAATATAAACCCAAGCGCCGGCTCCTGCGTGCCACAAGGTTCCAGTAGCTGCTGGTAGACCACAAAGGAAACAGAGTGCCGCTGTTCCAGAGCGCTGCTCCCTCCCTCTGAGGAAAGTTCAAAAGGAAGCCTGAGTGAACATGCAGAGGGGTTTCAACCCCCCCCCCCCCCCCCCGCCTCCTGGTTTCCTCACCTTCCAGTCGGAATATGAAAGACAAGCACGAGCTCTTGTTCGGCTTTACAGATACTGAGACGTTTGAACATCACAGCAGTCACACTCGTTTTAATCTGATCTTATTTTGATTAAAAAAAAAAAAAAACATCAATATTGATTTACAGACTTTTCACCCAACTGTAATTCGAATCTAAGCATGAATGTCAGTCGGGTTTCAGAATGCCA
>NW_027180616.1:0-66367 GCF_040956055.1 Brachionichthys hirsutus | reverse complement strand
GTCTGCCGTGGTGGAAACAGTTCAGTGAATGTGACACGGGGAGGAAATATTTTTTTCTTTATTTGCTGTGCAGCGTGATTTCCTGTTATTTCACAGTTTCTTAATGAATCCTTCTATCTTGTCAAAATCAGAATTTTCTCACAAGTGTTGGCCTAAAATCCCAAGTTGCCTGCACGCCTTAACTCTCTCCTTTCTTCAAGTGGAACAACCCCCTAAAATGTAGCCGATCCTTCACTCTGAGCGCTGAATGGAAAATGTTTTTACGCGACTCAGTTAGTTCTTGTCCATTTTGACGACTGGAACGAAAAGCTTTAGACGTCCCAATAGAGCCGAGCCCAATGGAGAGGAGCCCAACAAATCGGTGACAAAAGGCTTTCCGTGTCATCAACGTCGTTCAGACGACCTAGAAGAATCCCTCTGATATGAACTTCCACTTCAAAGGCTCCCACTTTCAATTGAGATCCAACTATCTTTGTTATTATTTTATTTTTTTTGTCCTTACGCATAAGAGGTGGTGCCAAATCATCTCTATTTGACTGGTTTAGTGTTTAGTCGGACCTCATGCATGCACTTAACCAAGTTCTAGACACGTATTTGCTGCAGCTCCGTCGTTTCCACCCACTTCATGCCTCAAACATGACATGGAAAGAAAATGTACTCCTCCGCCAAAAAAATAAAAAATAAAAATAAGAGTTTTTCCCAGTGTACAACAAAGCATTTTGGTCGACTTCATGTTTCCACTCCGTTTCCTTCAACACTTTTGATTTTGTTTTACTTCTTTCAGCAACATGTTCAGCTATCATTAAGGCGCTTTTATGGATTTACTCATTTCATGTATAAAAGCCTACATTATGATTACGGTTAAGCAGCTCGACACTCTTGCAATGCAAGTCTATCATTGTGTGGCACAACGTGCGTTCCGGCGCGGCTTCTCCTTTGATTGTCGTAAAGTAGGCCCGGAGCAAAAGAATATATTTTTCTCTTCTTTATTCTGCCCTCGTCTGCGGTATAAAAGGACACAGATTACCGTTTCCGACCCCATGGGAAGCAAATATTACATTCTTTAGAGCGGGCATTCTGAGTCCTCGGACTTGGCCCCATATCATTTGAGTTTGACTTGGCTATTGCTTTAGAAATCTTAATTCACCATGAGGATTCACCGTCGTGGAAAAAAAAAGGTTCTTTATGCGAAATGCCCTTTGAAGTGTGAATATTGTAGCCCTTCATCATGGCGTCTGCATGAAAACCAAAGCTGCAGCTCAGGCAGTGAGACTTTAACACAAGTGGAACACAGTTTAAGTTGTCTCATTTCACGGAGAGACACTTCAGAAAATTCCATATTTAATTCATGTCATTTTTATTTTATAATATTTTTCTGAATATAAAAAAGTAGACGCGTGTTTATTTTTACTGTGTTAAAAAGAGGCAAAACAAATTCAATGGAAATGTTTTTTTAAGACACACGAGAAAAAAATAGAAAATTTGCACTTGTTTATTATTCAGAAAGGTGACTAATTTTAAAATTCAATTTTCACATAAACCCAAAAGGGTCAGTTGTGTTTTCATTTTACAAGGTTTATTCAAAATACACTCAAATTACAAGGCAATTCGGTACGCGTGTTGAGAGCTGCTCGATTCCAGATATTCAAAAAAGGCAAAAAAAAAAACAACGATGATACAAAAAGCACAAAATGTCCACGTTGATAAAACATCTAGAATTACCATTCACATATCAAATAGTAATTAAACAGTTCGATTGTTGACTTTCTGCACATGAAAAAAATGCTATCAAAATAAAATGTACAAATAACTGCTACAATCGATATAACCTGCTTTGAGACAGACCCTTACAAAACGATCGACATCAACACATCGAAATTTACAAAGAAAAAATTACAAATGTACATTTTGACCTCATTGAAACATGCACTTTGGTTCGAAAATACAAAATCCTTCGAGATTAGATTGAAAAATAAATACAAACATATTGAAATCAAAATCGAATTTACAAAAGAACTTTACAGCAACATGCCTACAGCCGACAAACACTGCACCACATAGTCCAACGGGTTTACACGACTCTGTCCACACGTGGAGCAGCGGGCCGTCAGGGCCTGTGTGCGGGCACCGAGCCAACGAATCTGAATCGCTGAGGTTTGAAAAAAAAATATGATTTTAACGTGCACGATAATTATCACGTCTTTAAGGTTTGCACATTTTCTTTCAGTGTGGTTAAAATATTGGCTCTGGGTGTCTGTTGCGTGGCTCAGCCGAAAGGGGGAGGATGGGGGGGGTCTTCACAGGCGTATAGGCACCAAAGCCAAACCACTTTGAATAGTTCGGCTTTTGAAAATGTGTCCCCGTCTTCTTGAGTCAGATATAGGGTTAAAACGCGTCCCTCGGTTCTGGGTTTCTGTAAGGTGCCTCGTCTGTTGGGTCGGGCGTGGAGGGCCCGCTGGGCGGCGTTTGGGTGCCGCTGGCACCTGAACTGTGACACACGTACCATTCGCTTAAATTGGCCGGCTGCGAGGCTCCCACCGACTCCGACAGCACCGAGGAGCCTGCTGGCTCCCGGCCCAAGTCCGAGGAGGGGGACACCAGGGAGGTCGTGGACGACTCGTAGCCCGAGCTGGGCGGGGGGGACTTGCAGTGCACCTTCATGTGTTTCCTCAATGAGCTGGGGTGTGTGTAGGATTTGTCGCAGCCTCTCACTTTGCAGTTGTAGGGCTTATCGCTGGTGTGGACGTGGGAGTGCTTCTTCCGGTCACTGCTGTTGGCAAACCGTCTGTCGCAGCCATCAAACTCACATTTGAAGGGCTTCTCACCTGTTAACATCGATAATGACAAAAATTAAAATCCATCAATAAAAATGAAAAAATATCTATCTATTTATCTATATCTATCTATCTATCTATCTATCTATCTATCTATCTATCTATCTATCTATCTATCTATCTATCTATCTATCTATCTATCTATCTATCTATCTATCTATCTATCTATCTATCTATACACAGGCATCGAAAAACTAAGCAATAAGTAACAAATAAGTGTAAAAAGAGAAAAAGAAGACAGAGAGAAGAAGTAACGAAAAATGGAACAGAACAGGAAGAAGACGTTAGACATTAGAAGACATGTCCTGCGCCTGTACGTGGCGTCTGCGTGCATCAAGGCATAAACAGACAATCCACGAGCAGAGACATAGAAGGCCTAAAACCAACTGAAAGCCATGATTGATCCAAGTATCCCCACAGCCAGGCTTCACCCACTGGGAGCTAACGGCAGCCTGCTTATAGCTGCTGGAATCCGTGCTTATGGACCGCGTCTTTTGCGTCTTAAAAATACAAAATATACCTGATTATGACAACGCAAAAAAAAAAAAAACGGAATAAATTACACGGGACTCATCCACTGCTGATTTCTGTCCTCCGATTAAGGCTTTTGAGAATATGTAATTGCCTCTGTCTAATTACACTTGCGGGTTGAATATCAATTTGACCTTCAGCTGTTGGGTTGAGAGAGCCAATCAAGGATATTAGTGTAGTACAAGAAACGGTTGAGGAACAAACCCCCCAGGGGCAGCCCCAGTTATAACCACACTTTCGGATAGGTTTTAAACACGATCCCAAAGACCAGGCCCCTTGGGAGTCAACACACAGAAATCATTTAACCGATTTGTACTTTAGGTAACGTGAGCAAATGATATGAATAATACATAGCGCGCAGAAATTGAACAGAGGGGGGAGGGGGGGATTGCCACGCCACCAAAAAGTCTGACTCGACATTTTTTTTTTATTCCACTCGTCACTGACTCCTCTCTGCGGGTCACGGAGAAGCCATGTTGCACGGTCAAACGCTCCAAAACCAAAAATCACATGCTCCGTCCTGCAGTCATTTCCGACGCGGTCGGCTCTGACAACCTGTTGGTGGATTATTTTTTAACTTGTCTACTAGTTGTCAACTTGTTGCTTTGGCTACAGAGTCCGCAGGGAGCTCATTCCACAAATAATGTAATCCCTGCGTGCATGTCGTCACTAAAAATAAAGTAAATGTTCCTATTTACATTTTGTAAAGCACAAAACATGCCCATAAATGCATTCCCTACTCTGTAGATTTAAACATAGCCATGCAATAACACTCCAGTATTATTATTATTATGATTATTATTATTATTATTAAGCAGTTAATACAATAAATAAATGACATGGATAATACAAATCATTGCATCATCACCACTTATCATCATATCAGTTACACTAAACGAGAAGATACACGTTCCCAACTTTACTGCCAGTCATGTGTGGCATGCACTAATCCACATGGACAAGATCTGACGTGGAGCCCCCATGTCTTTGTGCTGTGGTGTAAACAAGAGGTTGTACCGTCAAACGCCTGAGTGAGCTGTACCATATAGAGCCCCCCCAACCTTGGTAAAAACTTGCGATGCAACTCCTATAACAATGAGGTAGCTGCGTGCTGGTCGTGGTTAATATTTAAGTGCGTAAAATCATATAAAATGGATTTAAAGCTAGTTAAAAACATGCCTGAAAATTATGTAAAAAATATCACTTCGTGTTAAATTAATCATGCATTCATTTTAGGCTATAGATCTAGTTGTTCTCCTATGAGGGGAATATATGGCTACTGACCTGTGTGCGTCCTTTTGTGAATCTTAAGGTTCTCGGATCTTGCGAACACTTTCCCGCAGCCGGGGAACGGGCACGGAAACGGCTTCTCCCCGGTGTGCACTCGAATGTGATTCACAAGCTTGTACTTGGCTTTAAATGGTTTCCCTTCCCTCGGACACTCTTCCCAAAAACATATATGATTCGCCTGCTCTGGTCCGCCGACGTGCTCGACGGTCACATGCGTAACGAGCTCGTGCATGGTGCTGTAAGTTTTGGAGCAAAGTTTCTTCGGCGGGAGCTCCGGCTCCAGCCACTTGCAGATCAGCTCTTGCTTTATCGGCTGCCTCATGTAGCGGAAAAAGGCACCGGCTCCGTGGTGGTGGTGGTGGTGCGCGCTCAGATTCATGTTCAGATTCAGACCACCGTAGCCATGCAAAGACGAGGCGGAGAACGGATCAGCCCTGGAGTGATCAGACCTCACGTACATTTCTCCAGGTAGTCCTAACCTTATTTGTCCATTCAACGCTTGGCCACCCGGTGATCCGCCGGAAGGCTGGTCGTGATGGAGTCCGGAGAAGATGCTGCGGTTCCCGGTGTCCGGGTGATGCGCATAGTGTCCGGGATAGCTACCTGTTGTTGAGACAAACATTCCGTGGTGAGACGCTGAACCAGCAGGCTGGTCAGTCAGCATTGGCATGGCTTGAGCTGTCAGATCTCTCCGGATGAGGAAGTCCCTACCTGCGGATAAAGCCTGGGCCGCGTGAGACATGGAATAGGGGGCCGATGCCGCTTGGACCGGGCCGAAAGCTCCCGTTTGACTGGAGACCACTTCGCTGTGGCCTGCCATGTGATGATTGTGGTGGTGGTGGTGATGGTGGCGGGGATAATGATGGGCTGGGCTGATTTTGAGGGCCGCGGAGTGCCCCATGTGTTCTGGACCGAATGGACTCGGCCCCAGGCGGGGTTCCGCAGTAATCTCCCCAGGGTGCGAGTGAGCCATTGAGTGTGGATGGCTGCTGAACCCCGGGAAGCCTGTCACGCTCTGAGGGGTATGGTGGTGATGATGGTGATGGTGGTGAGCCCCTGCCAAGTCAACTAATCTCAGCGCCGTGTTCCGTTTGGAGAACGTAGGGTCCATGACGGGGTTTCCCAATGCATCCACGCTCATTACTTCCTAATTTTGGAATAACTTGACAGCAGGGCAAAAAAAATAATAATGATGATGACAAATATATTTTAATCGCAATGAAAAATGCTGGGAAAAAAAAGAGAAGACTTTATAAAGTTAAGTCTATCTGCAGACTGCATGGAATCCCATTCGGATGAGAGGCAGCAGCAGGACGCTTTGATACTGAATAGAGATCCACGGTAGGCGCTGCAGCCCGTGGAGCTAAACAATCACCCTGCGCTCTAATTGGTCCAGAGCTCGGTGATTGACGTCACCAGTGACAGTTTCCAGCGTGAAGAAAAATGTCTTAGTGACAGCGAGCAGTCGGTGCGCATGCGCAGTGCCCTCAGGCAACGCTTGAGAAAAAAAATAGTTGTTATGCAAAGGTTATTGTAGAATAAAATCCTAAAATGTTTATCCAGATTTCGCTCTTCTTTTCGCAGCGAACAAAGGCGATGAAAAAACGATTCCTTCTCTTTGAAACTGATTTATAAAACAGACTGCCTCGCAATAGTATGTACATCGTCACTATAAATGTTGTACGGATGATGAATAACGCAGTAATATCTTCAGTTTGCCCCGTAACGTAAGAAAGACAACTTTTACGCGCATATTGTGCACAGTTTTACGCACTGAAAATATCGGAGTCGGCGGAGAAAAACTTGTCGGTCTAACCAAGGAGAACTCCGCGTGCAGTTTATAATTGTCCGGATTACGTACCCTCAATGCGCGACTCGACAAATAACCATTTTTTAAAAATCCCGTTGTTCGACTTTCGGTGAGCGCGACAGCTCCAGTCTCGACTCCGTGCTCGACTTGGAGGGATCCGCCTGGGTCAGTGCGAGGCGAGCTGCAGCCATTGTCCCGAAGAAAGAAAAAAAAAATGTAATGGACAGGACCTGTTGTTATGATCCGGGGTAATTTTGCTTTAGACCCGGGACGGGAACAGATGGGGGGGTCACAAGAGGAGGCGCCGTATTCAAAAATAAAACCTACTGTAAGTATATCGATTACTATATATTACCTAGTATAGGACGTTATCAGAGAGTTAATTGTGTAATTTTTGTTTGAAATCTTAAAAGAAATATGTGGAACAACATGTCGAACAAATTATTCACCACATCAGCTGAACATTAATTAAATGGAATTGCTCATTTCGAGCAATCAACCGATAGATGAGTATTTAAAAACACCGAAATGTCAAAAAGTGTTTGGTTGTCGGATTATAGTCCATGAGTAGTGTGACCTGCAGCAAACAAAAGTTAACATTTTTCCCACTAATTATTTTTATCTTAACATATAATGCTATAATATTTAAATATGTACTTTATTATTTAAAGGTTGTTTTTTTCAACTTCTTGTGTGATGACAGGGTTCTTTGTAGTTGCTAACAAAAAAAAATAGTTACTAAATCTCCTAAAAGTCACATGGAGCTCTGACTACTGCATTTGTTATTTAACTTTATTGTGAAAATACATCATTTCGACTCTAACATGGCAAACAGCATTAAATGCTCCATCGGCTCGTCTGCCGCTAAATCGTGCACATTGAATGCATATTTAAAAAATATTCAAGATCTGTTTGATAACAAGACACTCGCTCACCTTTCTCGTATTTCACGAGGGGGGGGGGGGCAAAAAAAAAATCAATACTCATTTGGAAGTTTCTGTGAATTGAGCTGTCAAAATCGTTGCGTCACAAACAGCACGTTAGAAATTGAGTCTTGACGGGTCCGAAATATGTTTATTAAATGGCCATTACGCACAGGGTGCATGTGGCTCACAGCTGCAGCCTTCAGATGCATCACAGCAACAAAAAATTTTTTTTTTAATGAATGCCTAAAGTGCTATTTCTGGTCCGAGTTGTGCATACAGTCACTCTCGGAAGGTCCCACGACCAGTGGAATATTGCAGAGTGTCTCATAAAACGCTGCTTTGACTTAGTAGCTTTCATTGTAAATTCCGAATAGTAACCATTTTACATCCTGACTCCAGCACACTTGGATCATGACACTAAACGGTTATTGACCTTTTACTTCGGACTCCTCTTGGATGCATGAAGACAAATTTTGCACAGCAGAGGAGCAAGCAAGCTGAAATATTGAACCACGTTGCATGCAGGTCTACTTGTAAAGATGAGAATGACTAAACGTGCCTGTTGCCTCGGTCTCCCAAGACATGAGGCCTGCATGGAGAACGTCTTCCAGAAACTAGCCCAAGGGTCAAGAAGACATTTACTGATTCGCATGCATGGGCAGCGTCTCTCTGTGTGTGTGTGTGTGTGTGTGTGTGGCTTTGAACTCCAGCAGCCGCAGGTTCCTGCGGAGAGCGCCGCAAATCCCACTTGATAACTTCAACAACCCACAACGTTTAACACAAAAGCTGCAGGAAAAAAAAAAAGGAGCAGCAGTCAAACATTGATGGATACATTTTAGTGTATCCCAAGTTAAATACTGGCCTTTATGTATTGAAGGTAACCTTTATGAACGTGGGGGTGCTGCTCGGGAGCGCGTGCATGATGTGGGGAATCTAAAGCCCAGATGTTGCACCGTTGTGAGTTCCAGTGGACGTTCAAAAGGATCCAGAGCTGTTAAACGGGCGCGCTGCTTCAGCCAGACAACGGAACGTTACGTGGATGAAACCGATGAGTTGATAATAACCGCCATTTAAAGGGAGTGATGACTTCATACCATAACTTGAGGCGTTCCTATGCATGCCGAGAAAAGCGGTAAGGTCGTCCCGCGTGCGTGGACCTGCAGGCACGCGTGCACGCATCGGGCACGCACCGCGCGCAGCCCAGTCTATAAATCCATTTCGTTTTTTTGAACGAGCTCCTGTCAGACACACGGATTATAGATGAATAGATAGAAAACGTTTATAAGTGTGCTTAATGGTGCAAAATAAAATATCGACAATTACCCCCCCCCCCAGATGTTTTTATTTCGTCAACAGAATCAGGTTAACAAAGACACAAGAAGACATTTGCATTTATAAACGGTTACGCGGGCGCAAAAACGTGCGTTTTGGCTTTCAACAAGGTCGGTTGTCTAATTGTGCCCCCCCCCCCCCCCCCATGTTATTCAGCCCTTTAACCAAATTCAAAGTCAGCAATCTCACAATATCTGGGATTGATGAGGCAAAGAGGCCAATAGAAGTGTGGGCCCTGCGTCTTCAATTGTTATTTGGTGAGCGGATTTTTATTGGGGTGAAAGGGGGCTCCGCCAATGAGAGCGCAGCTGCGCAGCCACGTGACCCCAACCCCCCTCCTCCTTCCCCATTCATCAGGGCTGGACTGTGTTGTCTTTTCAATTCATTTATCTGCAGGAATGATTGCGACTATCAGTCTGGAGCTCACCGCCTGACTGAGGAGGTGAAAGTTGCGCCACAGGAAGATAAACCGCAAAAGACTAAATAGTGCATGTATATATCCATGATTCTGCGTGCGCGTCGGCTGAGCGGTATAAGGGAATTCCTCGCGTCTTAAAAAAAAAGTAAACAGGAAAATCTGTGAATTTGAGAGTTTGCTCAGTCGAGTGAGATCCAACAGACAGAGAGAGGGGCAGAGAGGGAGAGAGAGAGGGGGGGGGAGAATATCTGTGCGTGTTTTTCTGATTTCTGCTCTCAGTCGTCTCGGCGAGTCTAGACTGAAGATGCTCTTGGACGCGGGACCGCAGTATCCGACCATCGGAGTCACTACTTTCGGCTCCTCGCGGCATCACTCAACAGGCGAAGTCACGGAGAGAGAAGTGGCGTTGGGGATAAATCCGTTCGCCGACGGGATGGGCGCCTTCAAAATAAACCACAGCTCCCACGACATTGGCTCCGGACAAACGGCGTTTTCCTCCCAGACGCCCGGCTACGCGGCGGCCGCCCTGGGACACCACCACCACCACCACCACCCGACGCACGTTGGCTCTTACTCCACGGCCGCTTTCAACTCCACCAGGGACTTTCTCTTCAGAAATCGGGGATTCGGGGACGCCACCGGAGCGCAGCACAGTTTGTTCGCCTCCGGGAGCTTCGCGGGGCCACACGGACACTCGGATGCGGCGGGTCACCTGCTCTTCCCAGGGCTTCACGAGCAAGCTGCGGCGACCCACGCGTCTTCCAACGTGGTCAACAGCCAGATGCGGCTGGGCTTCTCGGGGGACATGTACGGACGGGCCGAGCAGTACGGCCACGTTGCGAGCCCGCGCTCCGACCACTACGCTTCGACCCAGTTGCACGGCTACGGCCCTATGAACATGAATATGGCCGCGCACCACGGAGCGGGGGCCTTCTTTCGATACATGAGGCAGCCGATCAAGCAAGAGCTCATCTGCAAGTGGGTCGAGCCGGATCAGCTGGCGAATCCCAAAAAGCCGTGCAACAAAACTTTCAGCACCATGCACGAGCTCGTGACCCACCTGACGGTGGAGCACGTCGGCGGGCCGGAGCAGACGCACCACGTCTGCGTGTGGGAGGACTGCTCCAGAGAAGGGAAGCCATTCAAAGCCAAATACAAACTTGTGAATCATATCAGAGTACACACGGGAGAAAAGCCCTTTCCGTGTCCCTTCCCCGGCTGTGGCAAAGTGTTCGCTCGATCAGAAAATCTAAAAATTCACAAAAGGACTCACACCGGTAAGATCCGCACCAGACGGAGCGTTTGTTTTTTTTAATATTCCAAATTCACGCAGAGAAAGTCCCTGCCAAAAAAATATGCATGCATGCGATCCGGATTATTATTTATGAGGCAGCTGGACTCTCCTCCCCGGCATGTGATTCAGTGCAGTTGTCAACAGAAAATATTTAATATGTTTATTTTTTTATATTACATTTGTAACGCATATTAACATTTAATTATAAAACGGAATTAATTATCTTCCTGGGCGGTTGTCTCGAATTCATCTGTAGCCAAACTGCATCTTGTTTTTCCTCAAAAATAGCAGAATAAAGGATTTATTTTTTATTTAAATTATTCTTTATTATCAGGTTTGGAAAAATGTTGGAAAACAGACTCGTGTGGAGAATTGGATGTTTGAATCCAATATTAAACTTTGTGTGTGTTTCTGTCTTTATAGGTGAGAAGCCTTTTAAGTGTGAGTATGAAGGCTGCGACAGGCGGTTTGCAAACAGCAGTGACCGCAAGAAACACATGCACGTCCACACGTCGGACAAGCCCTACCTCTGCAAAATGTGCGACAAGTCCTACACACACCCCAGCTCCCTGCGAAAACACATGAAGGTAAAATGGCTTTTATTTCTTCCCGTTTTCTCAGATGAAAGATGAAAATGTGCGGTTTTGTGTGGCTCGTTGAGATTGGATATTAGAATTAACAAAAAAAAGATTGAATGTGTTTTTATTGTAGAAATAAATACGAGTGTGTTTGCTTTGTTTCAATTCTTTAAACTGATAAATGAGATTAAAATAATAATAATTTAGATGTGTTTTGTTTAAAGATTTTTGCAAACAGCTCGTGTTTTCTTTCGATTCTCATTTTTGTTTATTTGCATTTAAAACATTTTTTTTTTTTTAAATCAAGGCTTGAATTCGTTGCAAGATTCTTTTTCAGAATTGTTTTTCTTTTTAAATGAAGGTTCACGAATCCACCAATCCGGGACCGCAGCCATCTCCAGCGGCCAGTTCGGGGTACGAGTCCTCCACACCCCCCACCATAGTATCACCGTCAACAGAGAACCAGAGCAGCAGCTCCATTTCACCAGCAGCAGCCTCAGCAGTCCACCACACGACCAGCCACAGCACGCTGTCGTCAAATTTCAATGAATGGTACGTGTAAAATGTTTTTGGAAGAAAAGAAAAAAAAAAGAAAGCGAAAAAGAGACTATAAAACAAAAAAAGAACTGCTTGGATTAAAAGACTTTATAAAGTGAAACATGGACTGAGAAAACACAAGAGGCCGACACGATCAATTAAAGGCTGTCTTAATGTCAATGAAAGAGAGCAGGACAAAAAGGAGGCGAGGACAGCCACCGCGTTAACCCCCCCCAACAACCTCAATATTTCTTTATTTTTACTGAGAGACTTTCTCCAAAGAGATCTCAAAAAGCATGCTATATCTGCAGGGGGGGGCTGACATTTTTTTTGTACATATACGGATTTCATCAAGTTGGGGGAAAATGTAATATTTTATTTTGTAAATAGTTCTATCACAACTTAAGGGGATTTGTGAAAATGTGGTCCCTAGATATATGGAGAAATGAGATGGGTTTCAAGGCTATTGCGATGAATAGACTTCATTAAAAAAAGGAATGTTATAGTTGTGAACCAAATGTGAATTTATTCCGTATTACTATACAGTCTACACGTCGACCTAACCGACTCTTAGTATTAATGTGCTTTTGTAGCCTATTCAGTGCAACATTTTCGTCCAAGGTCCAGTTTTGAGTATAGCACACATGTATCATTGTTGTTATTTAATGTCATGTCGATAAATCGTGTAGTGAAAGCCTGAAATTCCGTGTCAATCTGTTTATGTACGTGTTAAATATAAAAAAAAAAAAACTCTTTGTCAATTGCTTTGTCTGAAAGGAAGTATTATTACATGTAAGTAGCTCAATTTTCCATATTTATCCGCATGTAAAGGGCCGGTAAACATGTTAGAAATGATCGGTATTTATGGAGAAATGCGCTCGTATGTAAAATTTTAGTTTACAAAAAAAAATGTTTGGATACATTTCGTACTATATGAAAGCATTAAAAAATACAATAACACAACGACTTGGAGGTTGTTGGTTTCATTTTGGTGTTCTTGCAGCAATGCAATGTGAAACTAATGGGTTCCTTTTACGCACCAGAAATAGAACAGCTTGCTGCGGCTAATTTTTTTTTTTTTTTCTCCAATAATACATCATTAGGATTTAAAAGAAAAATAGTACATGTCTAGCTGAATAAATAATTTTAACTCTTTAGTGTGCGCGCGCGCGGATATGTTTTACGCACAACTTCCCTGACAGTCAGTAATGCGTAATATCACTCCCTCTTCTGCATCTTCTGTTTATTAAAATTAACATGCAACACTTTGCCCTGCAGTAATGTGCAAATTAAATCGATTAATCACGGCGGTTGTTCCTCTGTAAGCCGGATATAGTTTGCGTTACTTAATTGCTCGGGAATCTAATTTTCAAATCTAATTTATTTCCTTTCCTGGCGTTTGTCGGATTTCATAGATTTAGGGCGTGCTGAGGAGTCAACGTGGCCCCTCATTGTTCCTGGCTGCAGCTTGCTTGACCGCCCCATTAGGCAGGGATCACATCAGCAGCCGCCAGTGATCATGGTTAACACTGCCAGTGCGCACGGAGCCGCACGATCTGTCAGTCTGCAGCTTTGTCGGAAGTGCTGAGCACACCCGGAAAGAAAACCATTTTAATCTTAAAAAGAATATACACACGCAGTAGCAGCGCGTGAGGTGTGTGTGCGCGTGCATGTCTCAGTTTATATCAGTAAAAAAAAAAAAAAAAAACACACACATCCACGACTCCCACCATCTTCAGATGAATTGGATGAAATGTATTGAAAAATATTCATCTTTTCTTTTCACGGACTATTAAATTTGGAGATAAATGAAGGATGGTAATAAAATGACTTTTTCGACTCTATTTAACACTATCTATCTCGGTTCCGGTGCTGATGCTTTGCTGATAGAGAAAAGACGCACTGTGTGAATTCGTTTGGTAATTCACTTTGCAGCTTTTATAGGGGGGAAATATGCATATAGTATAAAAAAAATTATGTTAAAAGCGCACACGCGTGGATCTAGATTGGGGTGCGCCATATTTATTTATTCCTTTAAAACAAACAGAAAATACAAAGACAATTTATTAATCATGCAAAATTGAAACAAAAAAACATTGAATGGTAAAGATTTCAGCCCGTGCTAGTAATGACGGGGACGTACTTCCACGGATTGATGGTTAATTGCCTCCTTATGGACACACACTTGAGTATATTATCCTCTTTTATATTTTCCAGTGGAGAGGAAAGGAAAAAATCCAATATTTTAGCCCCAAAACGCCCAGACGCGACTCATTCAACGCACCAACGCCGAGCACGAGCAAAGACGTTGCTGTTTTATCCCCGCCTTCATGCTTCAGTCAACCTGCAGTGGTGTCGAGACTCTTATGCTCTTCAAAAGAGTCGGCGCGCCTCTCTATATATTTCTGATGGCGACCCCAAATCAAATTGTAGCGCAGGAAAAACATCCACTTTAAATGTCTTTACGCTCAAGTCTTGGAGATGACAAACACTCACACGCCGGGAAAGCGCAGGCGCCAGCAGCATGAATATTTATCACCAGCACTTGTGTGGGCATGAACCGAGCCTGACGTTTGTGTTACCAAGGTAGACACTCTCCAGCTTAGCTGCGCACCGAGTGTCCCACAGAATGGTGGCTCAGCCTTTCAATACATGTTGCTTTTACGCATTTAAAAGTCCTGAAATGTCTGTTTTATTCACCCAAATAACAAATACAGCCAGGATATACGTTTGGATATACTTGTTTTCTGTGTAAAGGAGACAGCATTTGGATGTTTGGATTCTTCTTACTGGCATTTTGAGCCTTTACCTCTTCAGAGACAAAGTAAATAGAACTGTCCGGCTGGTAAATGTGCAGAAAGGTGGATTCTTTTCTTCTTCTTCTAAACTTACAGCAAAAAGAGGTGCCATGAATGTGCCAGTTGGCGTTGCTCAGTGGGAACTAAATCGATTTACAGTCGGGTTAACTGTTAGGTGTCCGGCTAAGATATCACAGAAAGGAGGGGTATACGCGCGTCACAGCAGCAGCTCCGGCGTTTAACTTCATGCACGCCTATAAGATGCACGTCAAAAAACCCTCAGCCTCTTTTCTGCTGAGTTAAAGCAAAAAGGTCAAATTCAAGTCAAGGCCACTTCCGTTTATTGGCACGCATGACTTTTCAAAAACGCCCCCCAAGAAACTCTGTCGTATATTTGCAGCTATTAAAACGATTCCATTGCCAGACACCGCGCTAATGGAGCAATCCATCGCACCGTGAAGTTTGCATATACAACAGCCAGATATATATTGCAGAAAATGATTTATACGTTTTACGCGTGGGCGATAAGTACAGCGCGAGACGGATATTTTGCCCCTTTGATGTTTGGAAATGTAACTTTCTTTCTTTTATTTATTTTTTTGGCAAGAAGAGCAACAAATAACAATACTAAAACCGGAATGCATTAAATCAGCCGATTTAATTGTAATACATTCCCCACCTTGGCGCGAGCTTTCTATTGACACATGTACTAATACACGACTAAATCTGACTGACGCATCATCAGACATATCCTGAATTATTATGACATATTACTTGAACGTTTTCTTTACATCTGAACTATTTGCTAAAAGCTCCCTCCAACTTGTAGCCTGAGGGTTTCCACGCGTGTTGCCCAATATGACCGCGGAGCGACATGGTGCAAGTATCCTTTTATCTCCTAAACAGGGTTCATCCGTCTTCACAAATGCCAGTGGTACCATATACGAATGACATGGAATCACATATTTATAGCTACTTTTTAAACAAAAATATATAAATATGTCTTCTTTTTTTTTATCTGAATTTTGCTTGGATGTCTTTGGATTATCCTGCCAGGAGCGCGGATTGCTATATTTTTATTTAACAACATCACTGATTGGGACATTAATCTCCACCGCGCCATCACAGTCCCAGTGCCGGTGCGGAGAGGGTTCGTTATAGTGACGCATTACCGGCTCACGGTGACCCCCGTTGCATCAGTTGTGGTCTCTCTGACACGCAGACCGTGCAGGAGATTTGTGGAGGCGCTGACACGGTGTTGTCGCGTCCCCCTTTGACGCGTTGCTAAATGAGTCCCACTCCAATTAGCTCCTTGCGACAGGGTGAAGCTGCCGCACTGCTCAGAGAGGAAAAATAGTCCCAGTCCTGAGCCGCATTTGTTCCAGGAAAGCAGCGTGAACGCGCAACGACGCACGTGATGGACACCTGAGCTGTTCCAAAGCAGTCAAATGCTTGCAGCTTTAGCGCAAAACTGACTTGCTCAGTGGCACTTCGGCCCCAAGGGTGTTGATTTAAATCCATGAAATTACAGGACAACCTTTCAGTTCTTTGCAACGTTATGCAACAAAAACAGTTAAAGGGCTAATGCATTAAAATATATATGTATATACACGAGTGACTTATTAACGACATATACTCTTATACTCTTAATAAAAGAACATGGGCATAGTTTAATCATATGTTTAGGAATATTTGTAATAATCAAAAATATATGCATGGCCTATGAGGACAAGGAGTGACGTCATTATTTAGTGTTTCTAATTTATGGAGTCTTCCTGTTAAGCCTATACTGTACAACACATTCTGATGCATCCGTTAGCGATAATGAAATCAGAGTCCCATTTTGATTTGATGTAGCCTGCTCAATGCCATGCATATGGTGTGTTAATGCACTGTCTTAATGAAGAGGTTCTTTTTTGCTTATGGAGCAGCTTGCCAACATCTGTTTATCCAAAGCATCTTATAACGACTTGTTTTTCTGCAAAAGGAAGATGACCAGCCAACGATAATCACTGACAGATTTCTCCTCTTCATCCTTTCCACATAAGCATTCTTGTCAATGTGCTCCATAAGGTGGCCCGAGGGAAACATGGATGAACCCGTGAACTGTAAGGTTCTAATGGTTTATAGTGAGATGAACTGAGTCTGCTCTGTGTTCATCCCAATTAATGTGTTTACTATTGTTCTCCATGCCGTTTCACGTTCGTATAGCAAATTATTTCATGCTGCTTGTATTTTGTAAATGCACAAAACAGCATTTTCTAAAAGTTGTTTCTTATTATAATTTTGTCAAAAAACAACCTAAAACATCTCGTCTTTTATATATATATATATAATATTGGTTTCTATTTTTCCTCTGGCTGTGAAAATTGTGGTTTGTTTACGCCGCATCTCCTCAGAACCTTAAAAAGGCATGACTGGTGTAATTTACAGATGATTGATAGCCGAACACATTCAAATATGTTGGTTAAATCCAGATTAGTGGTCAAATATTTTAACAGGAAGCACATGAATCATCTAATTTAACAAACAAATCTCTGCGTGTCAACAATTTATCCGTTTTGTTGTTGGATTCAGGCCCAAAACTATCGCATATTTTTCAGAGACAAGAGGCTGTAAATACAGGTTTGAGTGCAGACATTTAAAATGAAATGGATTTCATTTTTTTCCTCATGATTAAATTCTTTCAAACAAAGTGTGTGCAGTTAAACCAACTGGAATAATTTCCCTGCATGGCTTGTTGGTGTGTGCCTGCATAATTGCAGTTATGTTAATATCCAGGCTTTATTCTGTAATCTACTTTGCAATGAACTTTTTCCAAGATCGCAATAGTCTTGGTTCACTGTTGTCCAGTATAGAAGCACATCAATTTATCCATCCTTAGAGTCCAGCATCGTGTGTTTGCCATGCTGCTGGATATTTCTTTGCTATCTATGGGGAATCTGGCATTTATTAAAAACTGGAGTCTTCAACCCAAGATCCTAAACTGAGTTGTAATATATTACACGTTAACGGAAGAGTGAGGAGAAATAGAAACACATCGTCTCACCTTCTACATTTTCACTGACCTTGGCAATAGCCCACGATCCATTCAGGCATCCTGCGGCCAGCGTACAGTTGTTACCAGAAACAAGAGAAACGTGCCGACTGATGCATCGCTGCAGCCCCACTCGGTATGTTCCACCTCTCCGCTGTGGGTTCATTGCTGGCATTGCAGAAAGGCAGTGATTAAAGGTAAAAATTTGGCAAACTAAATGTGGTTTGTGGAGGTATCATCATAACAGTTTGCTTGGCAGTGGAGGATTTTTCAGCAGCTGCATCAGCAGAACGCAGGTGGAAACGCAACCTGGTGAGGAAAGACGTGGACGCTGAGTGTGTGTCTGCGTTTGTGTGAATGCAGGATGAACTCTGGACGTATGTCAGCTTCCTAATGATGGCAGAGAATAGATCTAGGAGTCTCCAAAGGATTATGACTTAAAAAGAAAGCAACATGATAATGAAAAGTATGACAAGCAAAGAGAAGATAGAGATCATTTTACATCTCTGTTGGCACCACTCTATATGAGCTGTATGTATAAGAGATGCAAAAGAATAAGTGAGATGTACTAAAATATACTCAGCAACTCCCTGGTGTAAAACTCAGCATGACATGTCTGCAGCAGATGCTCCTGTGGGCAAGTCGGCATTTGATTTTTGACACCGATATTCCACCGAATAACATTTAACCGAGGGATATAGCGTGGTTCCGTTGACAATGGATGCTCTAGCACGGTGCCATGACCTCCAGAAGCGGCAGTGACCTCGGCGCTCTGGTGTGAACGGCACCACTCGAACAACATTAAGCTTGAACCACTCCCATCAAAAGTATTTTTGGGGTCTCCGGAGTCAGGTTTTGAGGTGCAGAGAGGTAGGAATGTTGAGCAAAGGGCTGTTCTGTTAAATGTCAAACACACACCTCGAGCTAAAACATCATTTTTGATGGACTAATGCTGATTGTTTAGGTTGTGATGGCTTGAGGTGTAATAAAAACAACAACAGACATGTTATCCTCTTGGACAACAACTCCATCTATTCTGCATCAACGACCACCGGACAGTCACAACTGTGATAATTCACTTTGTTTGCTAATAACAATTCCTAAATAACATGTCATGCATTTTCTACACGACGCGCCGTGCGTATCCTATTAATTAGAATTACTCGTTGCTCACGCACCGTTTGATTGATAATGATTGGCCTAAATTTCCTTGCTCCAGGTGTTTGCCGTTTATTATTTTTCCACCCCTTTCAATTAATCACTAAGGTTTTCTTTTTTTTTTTTTTTGTTCCACCTGCAAAGGAAATTATAGCACGACTGTGGCCAAAAGCCTCACACTGGAAGTCTTTGTGGGAAAATGCATCAACATTTTTATTGTCAAAATGCCGCTGTTTTAATTTTTTCACGTTGAAAAGTACAACAGGGGGAAAAAACACACACATTAGTTGTGCCATTGTTGCCCGCACAGCATGACAGTGCTGCGGGATTTTGAATTAATGACAATAGAAGATGATTTCAATGCTTGCCATGTCAGGGGATTATGTCTTGCTTGAGGTAAGGTCACTGTGTGGGGCTGTAACCTGATATTTGATGTCTGCAAATGGAAACTCTTCATTGTCAGACTGAAATGCTGCTTTAAGAAGTATTTTTTTTCATTTCCCACATTTGTCACTGAAAGTCACATTTTATGCTCAATAATTTTCCAACTGACAAGGTATTTTGCTTTTTATTCCAACAAGGCTATTTTTGGCAATAGAAAGCTTCTGCTTTAAAGAAGATAATAAATACTGCACTGAAAGGTCAAATTCAAGCTCTCACAAAAGGTCAAGCTGTGAGAAACTGAGCCTTTAATCAACAAATAATATCCAAGCTCGGAAAAAGAATGGTAGGAACGAAAGCCGAAAATCTAGATATTCTAATGCAAAAAAGACAGAATCAAATGAGAAAAACAACATTGGTATTGCGCAAGCAATTTTTCACGGGTGGTTTGTGTCTTACTGGGAAGTTGTCAGCAGCTTTTTTGAAACTCATAACTGATTGTTGAAGCTCTGCATGCAAGGCGGATCCTCTGCAGCCAATTTATGTCAGAGTCTTATTGATGTTATTTCAACTATCCCATCATATATGACTGTATAATTACTGTGTGTCTGTTTACAGCCAGCAATGAGCAGGCATGTGTAGAAATGTGTAAGATGACTGTTTCTTGTATTTTCTTCTTTATTCATATATATGACAGCCCCCTGCATAGCATCCACGCTAAGCTATCTGGTATAAAGCCACACACAGCAGTGGCTTCTGTCTAATGGACAAGTGTTGATAAGTACATAAAAAGAGCATCCAGCTGAACGTCTCGCTAAAAGGTTGCTTCCAAAGTTATGGAAAGTAAATACCTGTCTGTCAGCCATCATCGCACAGATTAATGGCGGCATGTTGCTTCACCTAATGGTGAGCGGAAGGGTTGTTTGACAGCAGCTATTTCTGCAAACTGTATTAAATATATTTTTAACAAATCTGTCCTCCTTTCTTATAAAAATATTAATAATTGGCTTACACTTAAATACTTCAATCTGCAGTTGAGCCTCGATTGACTGCAATATTTTGTTTATGTTTTGATGTCGTTTGAGATTTTGATGTATAAATAAATACTTTTTCTTCACATGAAATATTATTTTCATTAATTTAGCATCTATGCTCACAATTTATGCTTCAAGTAAAATGAAAAAAAATTGCTCAAGTGACTCTACAGGAGTCCATTTTTTTTATTCGCTTGATGCACTGAATCCACAGAAACGCAATGTTTTCATGAATGCATTCAGGTCATAACCCCACTGTGATATCAGGTATTGGACTGATAATGAAAGATGTGAAGTCAGGAGAGAGTGAACATAAAGGACAAAGCCACCCTCTCCTTCTTTGGCTCAGAGTTCTCGCCAGAGGACGAGTGATCGAATCGGGATTAAAGCCCATAGAAACATATCTTTAAATACAACAGCGTGATCATCGAGGGCTGCGAGTTAATTATAACCAAAGGGATGTGTGGGGGGGGATTCGAGATTTGATCCCTCTCTTTGTTAAACAGAATGGCGTGATGTTTGAACACTTACTGGGTTACAGGATGTTTCTTTGTTCAAGAGGGCTGCATCCTTTGTTCTCTGAGCTTTAGAGAATATAGTTGACATATAACACATCACCTGCTTATGTGAATTAATAATGTATTAATATGTATGGACGTCACACGCATTTTGAAAAGAAAGGAAATGCCCGAGGGTCCAAATCAGCAACAACAACTTCTTACGAATCCATTTTCATTTTACTTAACCCTGTTTAAAGTTTAGTTCTGAGTGCGTTTGACTCGTGATATGTTGCTGCTTCCATTAAAACATTACCCAACCTCACTGTCGTGCACGTCGCTACACCACGCATGTTTCAAACACCCCAAAGCCGGAGCTGCATCTTCAAACTCTTTCAAAGTGTCTCTCTTCCTCTTCCTCTGCAATTAACTTTTGTCGGCGTTGCAGTCTGTTGCATGTGCAGATGGTTTGGAGGAGCATCAATCTCTGTCAGCAGTGTAATAATGCAGACATTCCATACTGGGATACTTCATGAGCAGAGGAGGCGCATGAGAGGGGGAGTTCCCTAAATCCAATAAAGGATGCGTTCTGGCTGAAGCCCGAGAACCAGCACCCCGGTGAGGATGCAGTGGGAATGAAATTACACACATCGTGCAGGTTACACTGTCTGCATTTTCCTATATTAGAGGTTTAAAATATCACCGCACAACATCCACATGTAAACGTACAAAAAAACGTTGAATTGTGTGATGTGTGTTCGGAATCATCAAGCGATCAGCAGTTTAATGCCAAAGTGGTTTTATATTTAAAGTAAGGGTAAATAATACTGGACTTAAGTTAATATATATCAGATTTATACTTAGAATTCAGCGATAAGAGCAAAAATGTTGTCCTAATCTTGACAATCGCACCCCTCTGTGTCACACAAACATCTTTATTTCTTCTATCACTTACGATGATCTTTCATCTATCCAATCTGGACGTGGATTCCAAAGCCATAAGCTGCTGGCAGCGCTTCTGACACAACCTCTTGTACCTCCCTTGACTTTGGGTGTTGGCTTGATGTTGACATCACATGTAAGAAAGATTCTCGGGCACAAACTGGAACAACACATGGAACGTATTGGGACTGCAGGGAGATATGGTATGGGGGGGGAATGATACGTCTGGATGCCCTTCATCTTTCTCTCTGAATACAGGCCTAAATCAATTTTACTCTCAGCGTGAGACTTTCTCCAGTCCAAGTTTTGAGTAAATCCAATCAGCTGTCGGCGGGATTGAGATGTAGAGTGTCAGTGATGACGGAAGTTGCCCAAAAGGGGAAAATGCAGTCCGGCGTTTTTAATAAGATGCTACGCTATAAGCTTCATCTAAAGTAGTAATCTTCATTTAGGGGGAATTAAGCTGCGGGGCTTAATGGGACAAACCTGATTGCCGAAAAACATCCCTTCTGAAGTCCATTAAAATGACAATAGATCAAAATTAAAGAGTTAAAACAAGTAAACTCTTTCCGCTTTAGATGCAAAACGCTTTTCTCAAAGTTGTCCGAGACATGAAGAATGACATCGTTATATATATATAAAAAAAAAAGCGTGTGGGTATTTATGAGCCCTCTGACACGTCTAGTGTGTGTCGACCACCGAATACAGCTCTGCCTTTTAGCGTGGCATTGCTTGAGTGCTTTGGCGTAGCGGCATAGCTAGAAATCCCTTGGCCTGCCAGGTGTGAGCTCCCAAATCATACTTGTGCATCAACAGTTTTGACAGGCGGACTACATGGTGCTAATCTACACCCACCGGGGCTGCTGTTCCAAAAGGAAGAGGAGCATAGATACATCACATGATTCTGAGGCATCTTCCCCTCTCACACCCTTCTCTCATTTTCTCTTTCCTTTTTTCTTTTTTTTTTTGATTGGCTAAATTCCATGCTCATTAACGTATCCCATTATCTTCTGTAGTATTCTGGGAAATGTGTCCACTTGCTGCCATCCCAATTAATATAATATGTAACACGGATCACGGCTTTCAAGTGTCTGGAAGTGCTTCAGTTTCTTTCTTTCTTTTTTTTTTTCAAGATTCTCAGTCACATGTTGAAGGGCTGTAGATTTTTCAAGGGCGTCTGTTCCAAGCTGGCCGAGTCGAGACACAACGGCGCACAGGGGGCGGCGGTGATGCTGGTGGGGGAGCAAGCCGGTAAGATCCACCTAGAATTTGTTGAATCAAATCCTTGCACCTGGATATAATCGTCCTGCTGCTGGGCTGGGAGTTGCCACCGCCACAAAGAGACCAAATTAGTGGTGACCTGTCAAAACACACAGCTTCACCTGGTTGTCATATTTTACCAAGACAAAGAAGCGCTTTCGTTGCCTCCCTGGCTAATGATTATTTTGTTTACAGGCTGGGATAAATGCACCACTTTGAATAACTGAGATGATGAGAAAAGAAATCGAGCTGCAACCAAAACAGCGACGTGACATCACTGGGAATGAATCATTTATATGTGCTCTAAATCAAATGCAAATGGTTTCGTGATGTATTTAACGTTTTTTTTCTTTTGTCGACTTTTGCTTTTGACTCATGGCTTTCTAAAAATCATCAAGTCAACATCTGGTTTGGTGAGGAGACAATGCTCATGTGTTATCTTTGTAGTTTATAAAAACAAAACTCAAAGACATTACTTATGCAAACTCTCTTATGTGTCTGCTTGGGGTCAGCCTGTCAATTGTGTGATGGCAAATAATTTAATCTCCTCATGATGGCAAAGATAAAGAATTCCAACCCAGGGGAGCCAAACCAATAACTAACACCGATAAATCTTATGGAAGCATTCCTCTAAGAAGCTAACCTGCTATTTATATTCCTACATAGATTCCAGCTCTACAAGAAGTTTTTTCATTTCCTGCTGTGACAAATTTATGTTGGTGCATTGCAAAAAAAAATAATTACATATATACTTAGCGCCTGTTATTCAAATTACTTCTCGATCTTGACAATCTTTCCAGTGCAGAAAATAGAATTTATCACCGATTCCTCTATTTTTTGACCGGTTAGCAGTTTGTATCTCACATGATGGAAGATCGTATAAAAAATTGTGCACTGTTACCGTGAGTCTTAATGGGGGGGTGTTATTTGTTGGACTTGGGTCAGCGTATGGTTGGGTGTGTGATGGCTGCCTGGGTGAAGTCATAGCGACGTGGAAGCTTTGCGAGCTCGGGATCATTTCTGTGAGGAGAAGGAAATATAGTTTTGGAGCAGAAAGAAACTGTTTTTGGAGCCGCAACAATGTTTTTCAGAACTTATGTCATTATTCCAACGTCAGAGTCAGAATCATGAAATGATGTTTTATGGCAGTGTAAAAAAAACCCATCACAGTCACCTCATTTGACTTTTCAGTTGAAAACACCCTGGACCCATTTTATTACCTTAATCAAGGAAGTTGTGTTTCCATCACGTTTATCTGTCGGCCTGTTTATTACGTGGCAGAAATATCTTAAAGAGTTCCCAAAATATTTATCATATTTCCTCGGAACAGGGATTTCTGAGGTGAATCTGGCTCGAGGTGCAAGTAAATATAAATTGTTTTGCGTCCTTGGCGGAGGTTTGCGTTCTGTGAGTGCCGTTTCAGTTGGAGCATAAAAACGTAATTTCCCGTCAATATATTAAAAACAGTCACCGAGTTGTTCCATTCACAGACAATGAAAAGGTTTTCCAATGATGTGATTACTAAATGTGGAATAAACCTTAACCCGGTTTCTCAGCCTCTGCACCTGCAGTGGCAAGCGGCATCCTCGGGGGGATTGGGGCTGTAGACAGCGTGGTGCTGTCTATAGGTTGTTCTAATGGTTGAATCAGCTGGCAGGTGTGCCCCAGAAGTTTGTCTGCCACCTGAATACCAGGCAGACCGTAAATGCCGTGACTATTGTTGTTGTTGTTAGACACGGCAAAATTCTATATTCAGAAATCAAGATTTCGCTGATGATCTTTGAGGATTAATTTTTTTTTTTGGAATCCAATGCATGAATAGTAAAAGGCAAGCGTAGTACACTATTGAATCGTCATTCTAACAAGCCGCTGCATGGATTCAACAACAGTCTAATTGGCTTCGAGCTAGCAGTGATGTAGGGAAGTGAAATCCTCAGAAACACCAATAGTTTCCAGAAAGTTGGAATAAATTGGCCCCCTTTCCTCCCCCAGAGTCCAGCTTTGGCGCTCGAACGGCCTTTAGCGCCGTAAAACAAATGAATCCAGTGGAAGATCCAAGAAAGCTGATGCTAATTTCCAACTCCATAATTCAAAGTAAGCAATTACAAAGAAACAGCCAACGATAAGTCTATTCCCACTGCCTCTCTGTGTAGAGGTTACTTAACGTTTTATTAAAAAATGCATCCAAACGGGCATTCTGTTTGTGCTTCTCTGAGGTTTAAAGATTGAAGAGCCACTTTTTTCTTTCTGTCAGTATATTGTTGCATTGTTGTTGTCTTTGGTGGTAATGCTACGCTAATGATAAACTGGCGTTTTCATCGCCAGGGTTTCTCAAAACTATGGACAGGCTCGCTATTAATCCTTTGACTTGCTTCAAATGAGCTGTTCTAGTATGTTCACCCTCTTCAGCATCAGACTTCATTTATTTACTGCAAATAGCAGGAAGGTAAATAAAGTCCAGTAGTTGCACTTGCATATATTCAGGCACTAAGGGAGCAACAGAAAACAGCAACACTTCTCATCATTACTTCCTGCCACAAGCCAGAGACGATCTATAATTGTTTGCCGCTTTGCTAGAATGAGACTCAGGCTTTGGTTTACTTCATGGTGATTATTTATTTTTTGTTTTGACATTTACTCGAATTTCTCAAGTAAGAAAAAAATCTATAACTCAAGACATGAAAAAAAAAAAAATCACAGATATTATCCAGAAACAACCTGGGCATGGGGATGAAATATGAACTTGTAGGATATGCACTGTATTGCTTCACCGGTCCTGAAGCTGGTATGTGAAGTGATTTGTGTCCAGATATTTAATAGCAGGTCACACGACACCTCCCAGCACATGGACAATCATTTAAAAATGAGCACCTGCACTGCTATTATAAATTATTATGCTATTAAAAAATGTAGATGTTTTTTTTTTCTTCACAAAATCAAATGCAGGCTCATGGGTGCCACGGGAAGCACAGTTAGCAGGAGCTAGGGTAGCACAGCCAGCGTTTCCCTTGAGCCGGTCCCAAGCTCGGATAAATGCAGAGGGTTGCGCCTGGAATGGCATCCGGCGTAAACATTTTTTAAATTTTAACATGCATTCATCAGTAAATATAAAAGTTATAACGGATCGGCCGAGGCCCGGCTTAACAACGACGAAGAAGAGGAGGACGTGGCGAGGAAGGACATGAGAGTGGCTGGTGTTGGGGAGGACGATGCAAAGGACAGGGTGAAGTGGAGAAGGTTGATTTGCTGTGGCGGCCCCAGGCGGGACAAGCCGAAAGTCCAGTAGTAGTAGTTTTCACTTGAATAATATGCTCATAATTGTGGAAATAATATAAAATAAAAACTTAATTACAAAACATAAGGAATTATAAACCTGGTGAGCAGCCTTCAATTTATCTTAAAATATAGCTACTTTGCTATCGTAGCATTAGTAGCGCCTAATCAGCACGATGCTTGATGAAGCACTTCAGTGCAAACTCAACGTCATAAAACTTTACATTTAGGTTTAACACTTCACAATACGGTTCATCATTACACCTGAAGAAACACAAATACTAAATATTCAGTATTTGCCATAATTACAGAAAAATAATTGCAGTAATCGCACATGATTATAAAGAGGACATGACTGCAATTTATTTCTTCATTTTCAACTCCACAGCTTCATCACACAAATCTGTCGATTAAAAAAAAACGTATAACTTACAGTGACTAAATCAATCAGGGTTCTGGTTCATCTCATCAGTAATGTGATAAATATGCATTTCACAATTGGTTGTTTTGAAAATGTCACTTCCAATATTTTCCAACAATTTTATTTTTTTACAAATTAGGATTATCTTTAAATAATAGGTGCCAAAATGTTAGTTGTGTTTTAAAGACGCTTAAATTATTAATCTTCCCGTCTTGTGTGCAGATATTGCATCTTGTCTTATTATTAATGCCGTGTGAATAATTTGGCCTTGCCGCAGCTGCCATGTGTGATTTAAGATGGAGCAGCAACTTGAAACGTGAGGAAAGCCTACGACTGCGAGCTTAAATAACAAGATCGCATGTTTGCCTTCGCAAAGATATCAGATATGGCCGCTTGGAGTTGATTTTCGAACTTGATACAAAAAGAAACGCGCTCTTTGCTTTGTGCGCGGCGCTGCCAAGCTGCCAGAGCTCCCAAGTGTACTCTTACCGTGGGCCATCGCCGTATGCGTGGCATTCGTTTCTAGCTCTTGATATTTAAACTGTGGCAGCGACACATAATATAACAGCTCCCCAAAGAGAGCCAGTGATTGCACTCCAGTGCATGACGTGATATTATGTTTAATGTGTCGGCTTATTCCTCGAGGGATTCCCAGCATCTGGCTCGCTTTTAATTCTTCCGACGCTCCCGCATTTCCATGTCTTTCATTTCTCTTGATTTTTATGGATGCAAAAGTTAGAGTCCTTTTTTATTAAAAATTTATATATATTTTTTAAGAACATCGTTATAGTTACCAGTGAGGCAAAAGGAAACAGCAATATCCTGTAATTTGTCCAGTTTTCGCCCGTGTTTTGCGGATTTCCTGCACGTATTTTGAACCAATCGAGATGCCTGCCATTCCAGGGAATTATTAAATATATACATATATATATATATATATTATGCTACTCTTTAGTTTCCTTCATCTCCATTTCATTTAGGGTCATTCTGCCTCACAGGTGCTCGGAGCAGCTCTTCGTAGGCCTTCCACGACTCGGTTATAACCATCCCATATTAAGGCAGCTCTCTGCACTGAAAGACGCTGCCGGAAACTGGGTTTGATTTGTTGACGCGAGTGCACCGAGGGCAGAGTGGGGGCCCAAGCATTAATGGGTTGGAGACAATAGGCCATCACTAATCAGAGACCTCAAGGTTGCCATGAGGTTAATTGTAATGCAGGTGGCACTAAGGGAGGGGGCGAATAAGAAATGCTGAATCCTTTACTGCCTCAGTGGCCATTGTGTTCTAACATTAAGCCCTGGGGCAAGGATCTGGCTTTCTCTCTCACTCCTTCCCCCTGTGTCCTCTTTACGTCTTAATTTCTTATTATCTGCTGATTCCCCATTCAACCTCCGTGGGTTAAAGAAAACCTTTCGGAAAATGTCTAAAGGAAAAGTTAACACCGAGCCCGTCCTGGCCCTTGTAATGTGTGACAAACCATCGTGGGGTTCCGCCGGTGGCTCAACAGTTCGTTTCACACTCACCGGATGCACTCTTGTTGTATCATTGTTATTTGTTTAAACCGACAGAAACAGCGAGCCGTGCTCGCTTTTGTGTCACCCTATCCAAACAAGAGCCAGGTTGAAAACACACAATGGGATTGTGTCTTTAAGGCGGCTTTTGTTTTAGCTGCTGTTGTTCCTTGAGACTATTTTCTCTCGGGGATGTGACTGGGCTGTGTGCATCGTGCTGATGTGGTGACGTTTTTCCAGTGAGAAACACATCAGTGAAATACTGATTTTATTCACCAACCTCACAAAGGTGTGTGTGTGTGTGTGTGTGTGTGTGTAGGTGTGTGTGTGTGTGCGTTGACTGCATTACAGCCTTTAGAGAAAGTCGCACCAAACAACCACAGCTGAACAGGATTAGTCTAACAAGACTGACCCCCGAACAAGACTAAACTAGAAAAGCACTCAGAGAGTGCAGACCTCCGCCAAGCAGCTCATTCTCCTCCTGATTAGATTTACACTGTCCACATGGTGATCTGGATCGTCATCAAAAGGTTCTAAATTGTTCTTGGTATCTTTATACACCAACCATGAAAAGTAAAAGTGAATCGGAGTCGATTTAACTGATTTTTGAATCCATAAATGGGCTTCTCAATGTTAAAATGTAATATTAATATTTTCATTCTGGATCTAATCCGGATGAAATTTGGTGGTAAATTAGAGGTCCCCACCCTACATGATTGTATCAAATTCCGTAATCATCGGTCAATAATAAACCGATATATTGAGGAACTAATTTTGAAGCTCCATTGACTGCAAAGATAACCTCCGCCTCCTCGGTGGAGGTAATAAGCCTATGCTAGCTGCTATGCTAACATTCCTTCTTTTTCCTTATGCAGATTTGCTTAGCCCACCATTCATCCAAAGCAGCAAATTATTCGTGGCACATGAACTCTCTATCGAGAAGATAAAAATAAAATGAACAGGGAAAACAAATTAGTAAATGCAATTTCTAGAAGACAGGGTTGGGACTGCTACAGCTAGCATTTGATGAAACGATTCTAATCAAATAGCCAGATTCATTATGTGTAATTTGGTGATTAACCTGAGAATTAATATTTGCTTTTTACTTTAATCTGCGTCCCAGTTTGCAGATCAGATTTGATATTACACTGATTAGTCATTGGAGCCGTCTCTTTCATCCTATTTGATTTGGCGCTTTTGATATAATGTCCTCTAAAGTATTTTTTTTTTCTCTCTCGCTCTCACGACTCTAAATTCTTACACTTGGACCACAATAATTGTGTCATCCGGCTTCCTCGGCTAACAGCGGCAGCGCTATTACTGGAAATTGCGGTGACTTGTGGTGGTTGTAAGCTCTTCACCTTTACGTTTGAGAGTGAGGGGGTCAAACAGAGCGAAGGGAAGGAGGTGGATTACCTTGAAAGACAAACATCTCGGGGTCTGCCATCCTACAAATGGCCCCTGTGTTTATTCAGCTGAGGTTTGGACAGCATCACCTCGGCAGACTGTTCTTCTGTTGCAAGTGTGAGGGAATGAACGGTACCGAGCAGCGTGCTCTGATGACGTTTTACCCTGAAAGAAGTCTCCAACGTATCTTGAAACTTTTTATTTTCCATTTCAAATACATTACAAAACTCCTCATGAATGAAGGCTGGATCTCGACACTGAGCTCTGATCGCCTGTCTGTGTTGGAAAAATGCCGGCTCGCCTCAAAGAAGCCATCTTCTCTTTGAAAAGTCTTTGCATTCTGCATGCAAAAATATGTATTTCTCATCCAGATTCATTTTAAATCCAAGAGTTTCCAACTCTAGCCAATCAAATAGCATTAACCAGGTGATTATGGAGTACACTGGCTTTTAACATTGCAAATGTTAAAAACGACACCTTTCATCTTGCAAAACATTTAATGTGACCGAGACCTCGGTCTGACAAAAAACAGATAAAGTGGCATTATTCGTCATATTTACTGCATTTATCCGGATATGTGACATTGACAGGGACAAGCAGAACCAGCACGGCGATTAAGGCCCAATTATCACCTGTACCTCCAAGACATCCGTGACGTCGCCACATAGCCGCATGGGCAGGAAATCTGTCGAGACTCAGACTAGCAGTGACTTTGAAATCAACCTCACATGAGGAGTTGTAACGTGAAGCACTTTGAAAAGCAAGATGATGCTTACCTGAGCAGATCATCTGTTGTCACTGCATGTCTTTGGCGGGGAGGAGAAGGGGGGGTGTTGGTCGCTCACATCCGTCAGAGTGTTCAGGAGGGTTTCGTATCAAGCAGAACATTCTTTCATCTTGCTTGAGGAGGCGCGTGGCGTTTACGCCTGCAGCTAAGCCCTATAGTGACGCCTCAGCCCTGATCAGTTGGCCTGAACCGGGGCGTTGATCAGCAGCTCTCACACTCAATCAGAGCGGAACCTTGCGTCAGCGTCATGAAGGGGTTCTTAATCCAAACATCCTTCCTGCAAGCAAAAATAAATCAATCTGGGTATTGAAACAGTGCGCTTGAGGGTTTGTGATCGGTTTAGTCGCTTAATAGCGAGATTATTATTATAATTTAAGAACCAGGAATTAATTGTGATGTACGGTACCGGTATTTGGTGGCTGAAGCTTGCATCGATGCAACAATTTAGCAGCAATAAATTCCTGTATTTATAAAAAATGTTTGCTCATAATGCTATGTAATTGCACCTTCCTGCTGCGCTTGATGTGGAACTTCTCTGAAAAGATCTTTACAATTTTTTTTAGAGTGGTTTGACAGTTCAGCAAACCGTAAAAAGGTCGTGACGAATAGTTTACTGCGATCTGGCGTCACCAGGAATCTCTTTTAATGCCGGTTGATTTGAAAGCAGAGATAACAGTTTGCATGCATTGACTGACAAATGATCGAAGTGTAAGAAGGGATAATCACCACCAAGAGTCTGGTGCAACAAGTTTCATCCTGTCTTCCGAACGCCTGATTGCTTGTCCTCAGAGGATGCAGTGCCTGAATGCCATCATATACCATCTCGCGTCTTAGATGGAGCGTCTTAAGTGAGACGGCGAAATCCCTCGAGGCCTCCGTGATGGAAAATGTGTCTCGATTCCCAACCTGACACCCAGATTCTGTCACCTCTGCTGCCGCTGGATGTCTCGGGGTGTTATCAACAGACTTCCTTGCTACTCCTGGAGTATAAACACGAAAACGCCTTAATTGGGAGACATTTCCATTTACGTTATATTTACATTGACGCAATCAATTGCCACCTAATAGGATTGAATACAAAGTGTTAAATACAAGAGAGGAAATGTTGAATGCGCTTAATTGTGTGCTTGGTGGATAGATTAAGTTGTAAAAGCGATCTGGTGCATTTTATTGTGAAATTAAGGAGCATGAAGCTTTATTTTTGCGACCATTTACCTGAATAGGAGTGAAATGCTTTAGATGTTTGTGCTGAGGCAACAACGATACCTCTCATGTGTACTTAGCGCTTCGTCTTGTTTCATTATGTGCATTTACATTTGGTACCGCACGCTACATAAATGGCTCTGTGAGGGGAGGGCTCCCTGCGTTCTCCTACAGGAACAAACCAATGGGGATGGTTTTAATGCCTCAACATGATTTTTATTTTTACATTTGCTTTACATATGATTATGTTATTATATATTTTCAGTTCGTAATCGCAATCAGGTTGCATTACGGGGTTAGATGTAATCCCAAAGTAATACAAATTCAGCTCACGGCTAATGATATTCATGAGGTGCAGCGTGCTCCAGCCCTCCGCCAGTAGCTTGTACCTATTGTTAAGCCTCGTAGCTCCCCCTGAGGTATAGGCCTCGTGGCAACGTTTAAAGAAATGACATAATCTGCATTTATGCATAAAAAATAAAAATCCACCGCTGAAATCAAACAGATTCCGGGGTGGTCTGTTAAATTTTATTACAGCAAATGTCACGCAAAAAAAAAAAAAAAGACTGGGAAATAGAATTTAATCAGTTAAATTATGAAGCCTGCCATGAGGTATAAACTTACCCTTCAAATAAATGGTTTACTAAAAATAAAAAATAAAACTATATCAAGTAGTTTCCCCTTTCTATCATTACATCAAAGTGGCTCAATCTGTGGTTATCCCTCCTGCGATGACCGAAAGCGTTCTCATGGCGATGTGAATTCTTGTAGCCTTCATCTATTTCGCTAGCCTGCCATTCACCCTAAGACAATAACCTCCGTAAGTATGAGACCAAGTCTGCAACGGGCAGAGAAAGGCAAGCGTAATTAGTCTTGCACTATAAATCAAGTGGTGTGAATCTATTTCGCCATGCCCTAATTGAAAGTGCGCTCCCTTTTTCTTTTTCTTTTTTTCCAAGGCTGTAGTTGGACACAGCGCTCCATCGGATGGTGATAGATGTGGAATCCAGCACAAACAGTTTGAACCAGTCAGGCCGTGATTGATCAGTACCCTCTGGGATGTCGGGTGGATCTTTCTCCTTCAACCAGAAGATAAAAGCCTTAACGACTCTCCGGTCTTGTTCTACCTCCCAATTGTGTGTTTGTGTGTGTGTGTCAGTGTTTTATTATTGCTCAGTGTTTTGACCTTGAAGGTTCTGCGTGCTTTTGGACTGTGGCGTCTCAATGATTTCTCTTTTGAGAGCCAAAATGTGCCTTTTATGCGCCATTGATGGCGCTTATACACACACACGACATAAATGCCCCATGGAGGAGGCCATTTGCATGAAAATTTAGTTGATTTATGACTGGATTCTATAGCATTTTCTATAATCGGCCAGCACATTTTTGCGAGAGTTTAGTTGTGGCCGTAGTGATGCCACAGTACAGTGCTGTAACCCAACTTCAAAGACCATTTTGTTCACACGCACCCTCACAAAAACATAGGGTGACTTCACTGGCTTCCAGTGGCAAAGGTGGACCAGCTGGGTTGTTTTGTTCTCCACTTGTGTTTTTCTCTTCCTTTCTGTTTTCTCCCACTTCATCGTTTCCACTCATTCCTCAGATCTTTTTTTTTTTCTCTGCAACATTTGCGCCAGAGATTTACAATTCTTGTTGTTGACCGAATGAAAAAAATACATATATATATTTTTTAAAAGCTGCAAGCAGGAGAGCAGGCGATGCTGGTGATTCAGGTTTGGTGTGCGTTATTTCAATGAGGTCTGGGCCGATTGTCCCGTAGTGGCAATGGATGTGGCTTTTGGAAGTGGAGGTGCATCAGAGGGGATCGCTCGGCGTCTGGCCCAGCACTCTTGTGTCACTGTGACCCTCCTGTGGAGGAGGTAGTGAGGGCCACAGTAGGGGGTCCCACTGAAAAGCAACATAAATTTCAGAGGGAGAATCAATAGACTGAACACTGTAAGAGATGCATTGGTTTGGACTCTCTCTGACTGTGACCCTGGTACTTTGCTATATCAAAGTTGGCGAGGACAACATAACAGCAGAGTGGAAGAAAGAAGATCAAAACAGCATTTATGATCCGGTGAGACGCGATGGTTTTTGTGCATGGTCTTTACTATTAGGCTAACCTACTCCAATTTGTGCAGCAACGCTAAATTCTAGGGACAAGCTCAAAGGAGAAAAAGAAAGTCTGTTACGTAGGGGAACCTATTCTCCCACAAGAAGTATAAATAGCCACAGCCATGGCTCTGTATGTCAAAGTTAGGACACCCAGCAGGGTGCAGACTTCAAAGCAAGCAGGGATTTCTCCAAAACAACTGCTGGCAATTTTGAATCAGCATTCCCTCTGAAAGCAATGTGACCTTTCACCTGTATTCTGGCATGAGATAACCGAGTTAGAAAATATCACATTGGCAATATACAGGACATTTTATGTAATGAAAAAGGGTTAAAAGCATTTTTGGGATTCAAGTATATATATTTTTTCTACTTAGAAATGGCTTCAAAATTATTTTCTATAAATTGCTGGTGCATGAATATATCAATGAATGCCCTAAAAAATGATGACAAGCAAAGAAGAAGACACATTGCTTGTCTTTGGCACCATAAAAAAAAAGGATAAAAAGAATGAAAACGCAGCTGATCAGGCTTCAAAAAGACAGCACATTTGCCACTTGGGCGGAAATGAAAGCGACCCAGAAGGTTTAAAGGCCACAAAACATGTCAAGAATTTCCCGGGAATATATTTAAGTTAGCAACAGGATGACGACATGTGTTACGTATTTGTTGTTTTGGCCTTCAAAGCAGACATTTGGAGAAAAGAGAAAAAGAAAGCCTATTTAAAGAAGACATGGGTAAAACGCCAATGGCGTCAGCTTCTGGTGCATTGTGGGTATTGGGGTGTTGTCTGGCCACAGCCGGATGCTGCTGGACCTTTCCAGTTTTCAGGTGCAGTTGCCTTTTCCTCAGGCGTTGATGCAACAGGTCACTTTTCAAGGCATGCAGCGACACACAAAAGCTGCACAAATATGTGAAAATGTCTATGTAATTTATGCATCATATGACTTCCTGCCAGGATGACTTCCTCCCCAATGATTTGCAGTTAATCATTTGTAGTATTTTTAAACTCTGAATAAAGACACTATCGATGTTTTAGCTATTTTCGAGGTGCATAGCGCTAATGCTTCCTCTCCCCCGTCGTAGGTGAAACCATTCACAGAAAGCCACGCAATGAATATTCACTGAATTCTGCATTTTTCAAACTCATTACCCAAAATCTTCTCCTCGCTAATCTTCTCAAAGAATGAACGCCGGCATTAAGCGGCGATGATGTAAGGCTTGCTTGGATTCTCTTTTCTCTTTTATTAATTTCAGATTGCTTTGTGTTATTATGTCTGGAAACGCGTTCACGCAGATGTAGAAGTCTTCTCCGAGATCAAACGAGAGTCCCTGCTGAACAACGATCAACCGTTCCAGCTTTGCCTCTGTAATCAGATCTCAGGCCTGCGCTTCATGAAAGAAAACAGCCAGCGGAGAGCGGCAGCCTACGACAAGTTTTACGGCTGTTGTTTCAGGTGGGGAGGCGAGTCGGCTGGATGCATGACTGTCAGAGGGATTTTACACTGCCCTCTTGTGCTCTGACACATACTGTACTCCCCTCTCCCTTGTTCACGCCGACTAATTTTCACTGCTGTTTGTCCCTGCAGCTCGAAACGGCACAGCAGCAAACAAGAAAGGAGGCCAGCGGTGCAGTTAAATATTATGTAAATATTATTCAGGATGCTGAGTGATATTGAGTTTCTGTTGATCCGATGTCATTTTTGAAAAGCTGCAGGTTATAAAACACACGGCAACAGTTGATGTGCATTTGCAGTTTTAACACACACTCTCTGAATGAGCTTGTTTAGCCCCAGCGCAAAGGGATTAGCGACATATTGCTTTTGCTACTTACTTACACCTCACAGTGCCGCTTGCATAAGGAATTTATTTTTTTTTCCCCCTGACTGACCTTTCACTTCAATAGACATATATATATATATTCTCTGCCTCTTTAAAAATGAATTCAATTTTTTTTTAAATTCTAAGCTGCAGTCTCCCTGCTGCAGCCGCATGTCAAAAGGATAGAGAGGAGGACGAGGAGGGATAATTGTTTGATCTGTCCTTTTGCCTGTCGCTGCCCTAATCACTCAATACTGATTCAGAAAATGCAGGCTTGAATGTCAGAGGGCCTCCTGTGGCGAGGCGGAGCATTTCAGTGGCCTTGGACAGCCGTGGCCCGGTAATCACCGCTCTCAACCTGGCCTGGCCAGCACTCCTCTGATTGAGCACCTCAATCTAACAAGGTGCTATTGCCGGAGCCGGGGATTCTGCCACGTTCTGACAAACCGGTGGATTGTTCCTGATCATCACGGGACATTTCTTTTTCATAGCTCAGCCATGCATGCTGCAGGCAGGCTGCCTCGGAGACAGGCTTGCCTGCCAACGCTGTGAATGTCGGCAGTGTATGGGAAATTAAAAACGGGCTTGAAGGTTACAATATTACAATAATTTGAAGGCGACATCGCCAGAGATCAGCTTGTATCTTGTCATGTATTTGTGTGAAGCCCTTTTGGGGAATTGGTTTGACATTTCCCATGTGATTTCTAACTGCCACCATGCTTCCTCTGACCCTGCTCCTGCCTGTGACACCAGGGCTCGTCCTAAGGGGATATGAATCCAGATTTTTGCTCGATATCAGCGTGCTTACAATTACAATTAGCCTCAAGGTTTCGCCTCTAGAGACGTAAACCGATGATAGTAATAGGCTGCAGTCCGGGAGTCTTTGAGTTGTTCTTAGTCATTTCTGTCACTGTCCATTAATCTGTGCATCATTTCATCAATAAGTCTATAAAAGGTAACATTTAAAAACAATGTTCATCACAATGACCTCCAAGAAGTGCAAGGAGATTTGACATTCAAATGTCTCGATTTGTTCAATCAGCAGATATTCCTGGTACAATTATACAACATAAAGAAAAGCGCCGCCCTCAATTCGAGTTTTGCATTTAAATCAGTTCAATTGTCGAAGTATTTGCCAACCACTCTGATTATTTATCTGTTTAGTGACACGTCACAACAAAAATTCAATGCAAATCACATCCTGCAGATCAAAATAACTGTGCAGCAACGTACTACGTTAGCAACACACAGCAGACGGGCTCGGCTCAAACGTGCGTGACACGCCTCATCAATGCATTATTTTAGCATGGCTAATATATTAGCGTCTTTGATTGAAGAAATGTTTGCTCATAGAGAATAAATATCCTGTGTTTTACTTCAACAGTCTGGGGCCGTCTGATTAATATTCATGCTGGTGAACGACTCTCAGAGCAGCCGTAGATGTAAATCCTGCGATGACTTGTGGGACTGATTCCACAGCACCGTGATTTTTTGAGTTTCATTAAAAATGGATATTTGCTTTGAAAGTCTGTCTGGGCCCTCTGAACGGCTGCGGCCGTAGCAGTAAATCATTAAGGTAGCGGGGATCACGGCTCTAACTGTGCAAAGGTTCGTTTAAAGCTTGACATCTTAAATGAATTGTCATTCAGAAGGCGTAAGAGCACGGTTAATTAAAAAACGTATTTCAAATTGGATTGAGGTTGAAATTAAAAACCACAATTTGCTTATGTTTCATGGTAGTCCAACCTACATACCATTGAAGACAACAGACCCGAGGACATTTTACAGTTAACTTGTTTAAGGGTGTACAAACTGTGTATTACTGCCGCATGGTTTCAGCATGCCTAAAGGGTTAATCGCAGAATCCCTCGCATAGACATTTAATACATCAGAAAACAGCTGTGGAAAAAAAATATTCACCGGTATATAGTTTTTTTGAATGGTTCCAATGCATTTGGAGTCGTCGCAAGCTTTACGTGCAGAAATTATGATTCATTCTAGTTTTTACAAAGCCGGATTTAAAATGTCATAAATGTCTACGTCAATGGGAAATGATAGCGCTGCACGGTGGAGATTGGTTGCAGCTTTGCCTGCGGTTCTTTCATCTCCCATCTGTTTTCATCTTAATATAATATTGTTGATTTATCTGTGATATATTTTGGAGCTTCGGGCATTTTTACGCTCCTATTCTGAAATTAATAGATGGTCTTCAAGGGTATGGGTGAGCGTTTCATTACTCTATTTCGGCTTGACTGTGAATTGTGGCAAGAACACGGCGGCCATTCCATCAAAGGGAATTATGTTCAGTTTCTCATGGAGGCATTTGTCACACGGGGACAGGAGGTATTAGAGCAATGAAGGACTCTTAACTCCTGTTAAAATCGCCACCATGGAGTTGCTGCAGGAGCCGAACGAGAACAGCCCGGCTCGGTCTCCAGCGCTCCTGTTGGCATTTTCAATGCAGATCCTCATAACTTGATGACTGAAAGTTGATTAATCGTACATTTAGCACCTTCTACTCAGTAATAAATTAGGGTCATTAATCAATAAAGAGCACAGCAATTCCAGGAGCCAGGGGACATGCTGGTTCCTAATAGAAAAAGAGAGGAGTGACGCTCAGTCCTTTCCCACCGTTGACCACCCTGGCTGAGGTGCTCATTCATTGCACACCTGCCTAAATCCAATTAAATGACATAATTAATGAACATCTTTCTCTACAATAATGGGCTTTGGGCTCACCAGCAGTCTATTGATTTCTTAGTGACAAACCAGTTAGGGCAGCCTGTGACTCTGAACTTGAAGATTTAATCGATTTACATTACTTTATGATTTAAAGTTACTTTAGTTACCTAAAGTAATGTGTTGGCTTGACTGAAACAGAGGATTTCCTCTGAGACGAAGTGACGTCTCAAACCGCCTTTCATTCATTTCATTCAATCATAAATAAAGATACAATTTACAATAAAAAAAAAAAGTAGAGGAATAAAAGCATAGAGTAGAAGAGTGCGATTCCACACATGCAGAAAATGAATACATGCTTGAGTAGTGGTTGAATGGCACCGGTTCGCTGTGCTTTCTCCATCTAGTGCTATCCGAAGCTGTCACGTCGCCTCTGCTTCATTCCAGCTTGATTAATGATGAGCTGTGGGGGCACAGCTAGAAAGTCTAGCCTCAATTATGAAGAAGGCAGTAACTGCTCCATTGTGCTGATACCTTTATTCCACTGACAATACTGGAAAAAGAGCGATATTTCTAATCAGTTGGCTCATTTATCACTCAGGTATTGACGTTCTTTAACTCCGCCGCTCATCCGTCCAAACCTGACCGATATCCTTTCATCCACGGCGCCGCTGCAACCCCTTTTCATCCCATGGAAGTTTATTTTTGGTGTTAAATCCATGTTGCTCCTTCTAATAGGAAGTGAAATACTTACTGCTGAGGCAATCTCCTCAATGGCTTTTTGCATCGCGAAAAGCACTTGCCTGTGTCAATTTTGGATTGTAAATAAGTTTGCTTGGCAAGAGGAACTTTCCCACTTTCCCATTTTCACCATTACAGCCACACTGCTGGACTTTACAGGGGAAGATAAGTGAGTTTAATATGCACTGGAGGGTAAAGAACATATTCTATTACTGTGTGTAGAGTAGAAATTACCCCATAAAGAAACTAATATGGCAATTTAGGGAGCAATTTTTAATATGATTTTTATGATGCACAGTTCTACTTATGGTAATGAAGTTGTCATTGTACTTGTTCACTGCTGCTAACGCGGAGCCCATATTTCAATTTGTACGAATTAGACTAAAGTGTTACGAATGAACTTCATTAATGGCGGAATGAGGAGGAACATGTTATTGCATTTCCAGACCACTGGTTCTGGGATTGTGTGTTTTATATTGTTTTTGATCTAACTTTGGAGCTTGAGAGATTAAAAAAAAAAAAAAAAACTAGGTATACAGGACTGCTCCACAAACAAACAGCAGGGGATCATTATCTATTTTCAAATGGATACTACACCAAAGTCTCATTGAGAACACGGATGATGTGCTTCGCTACTGTTACTGAGGCGACACGCTATTCAAATCCTAGTATATTTAGTGTCACGCGGGCATCAACTGGGTATAACAAGGTGCCGCTTTCATAATTTCTTAGCCTGCATCGCTCTGGATTTTAAGTGGTTTCTCATCATTATAAAGGGAAGGGAAATATCAAACAAACTTCAAAAAACGTCGAGCCATTCAGGAATGTTTTTCTACTCTTGTAAACAGTCTATTATCTTCTTTTATTGACAAGGTAATAATATCGCATCTGTCACCTGGAATCTATTCCTGGATCTTAATGTTTTTCCTGGAAAATAATAAGGAGATGCATCAATCTGAGACAAACAAGAAAAAAGATCACACCTTATTTGTCATTAAGCCAAACCCTATCTGTATTGAATACATCGATGTGTGAGGAATAAAACTATATCCCATTGCTTTGTAGCGTTAGATACAGGTAACTATATAATTAAGAGATAAAAGCTTAACATCTCTTTTGTATATATTTTTATCGCATAATCTTTATGATTGCTGGAAGGACTTCAAATAAAGAAAACATGCTTGTTAAATAATTGAGAACCTTGTTAACAGTGAAGTTTTCTTCCTTCAGTCTGAAAAAAATTATAATTCTGTCTTGCGTCAATACCAGGTGGGGCAATTACCAGTTGAGTCTCCATTTATTTCAAAGTGAACACTGAGTTTGGCTCAATGAGTACAATCCCTTAATCTTAATCTGCTCACTGATAAGGAAACCCGGAAACAGTCAAATTCAACTGGACAGATGTTGTGAATCAGGTTTGATTTTTTTAATTGCTCCGAGTTCTCCAGGCAACGCTTCTCTTCCTCTCCACTTGTCCCCCACCTCCGTTTAACACAATGAATGATGCCGGGATGGCTGCTGGAGGATTGTGGTGCACTTCATCCTCTTTCTAAAGAAATGAGCAACGGATGAGCATCATTATACTCCCAGCAAAATGATTTGAAACATCTACAATCATTACTTTTAGATATGAAAAGAAACAAAAAGAAACCAAAAAACAAACACAAATATAAATGTATGAAGACCAAGTTCTTGCATTATAAATCTGTCCTGATTACGATTTAGCCACACAAATACCTTTATAAAAGGATTTGTCTTCTGATGTTTGTTACCATTGCAGCATAGGCCTAATCACAGACTGGTAATACAACTACGCCTTACGAAGAAGAGCCATTTGTTGGCCCAGACAGATTTATATTTAGACTCTCATCTGACCTGCAGCTGCGGCCATCTGTTCAAGTTCAGCAAGATTGGGTGGGGTGGCGGGTCTGTAGGTGCTTTTTTAGATTTGTGGTAGTAGCGATTTTGGCTGCTCCCTTTTTTTTGTTGCAAATTTATCAAATCACCAGGATATCGTTCTCTCTTTTATCATTCGGCTCAAACTTAAAACGTGCCCAGAGCGTGGCTGAGGCTTGTGAGGGCTTTTGAAGTCAAAGATATTGGACCAAATGATGATGTAATCATTGTTATTAAGTGTGTTAATCCACAGCAGAGCTCAACGCATTTTTAACCTTAGTTTCTCGCCCAGACTCCGATGGGGTTCGGGCCGCACTGGGGATCGATCTGTTGGAAGAAAATCTAACAGGTAGAAGCAGAGAAGAAAGGAACTAAACCTGTGACTTTATCATGCTGGGATGAGTCAAGTTATCCAAGTATCTTCTCCGAAGACCTTTTTACCAACCGATGTAAAAGACGCTGATGTAACAGACTCAGAAAGGAAAGAGGAGGGTTGTGTGCTTTCTAGTTTCATTTTTAAAGTTGCCATCGTTACCTGCCTCAGCTGACGTCATTTGAAGCAGATGTCATGCTGCTCAACTTTACAGCCAGCATAGACTGCCGTTTTAATTCGATTTTGTATTAAATTCCACACAACTGCATCATAATTCCCTTCCAAATGAACTACAGTTTGCACATTAAAAGGCCTCAGTGAAGAAGAACGTAACTACATTGCTGTAAACGAGAAGCTAAACTAAAGACGTGACACGGAAGCAGTGGTGACGTGCGTATGTCTTACTTTGGAGGGCCCATGTGTGTCTGACTCTCAGTCTTTATCTGACACTTGTGAAATAAGGGTGCCGCAACTTGTCTGATAACACTGTGACATCCGCCATTACGCATTTCAGAGGGTTGTCTCTTCGGTGATTTATTTGCGAGTTTGAAAAAATGAATTTAACATTGCGGGATTAGGAAAACATAGGATTTATTATATCCATCATCGTAGCACTGAGTGGCACTAAGCTGTCTTTCAAGAATCCAAATGATACCCTCAAATTTAATGAGAACTTAAGCCCTGTCAACATATAATTAAAAACGGCGACACAGAGAAATAAGAATACAAAATTTCTCCTAGCTGTGTTCGTCTCCCCTCCTCAGCAAACTCAAAAAAAAAATTCTTAAACACTGTTTTTCAAGTATATTCTATAGAAATGTGTTTTCCTGCTTCTTCGGAAGCATCCGTAGATTCTTCGAAATTCTGTCCGAGGACCCCAGCGCCTTGATTTTAATAACTTCTGCTCCCAGCAGGTGAGGGTGATGACAGGGTCTGTTGGCCGGCCAAAGCGTGGCTGGCACTTGTTATGCCTTTGCCTAGTTGCTTCCTGCCATCCTGAGCATATGGGTGGTGGTGACATTACGATCCATTGGCTCTTTACCAACAATGCATCACCACAGTGGCCCGGAATCCAAAAGCACATATTAGTGTTCTGTTTGAGTCACGCTTACATAACTTTGCTGCTAACAACTGATGCAAAGGAACACCAGATACACGGTGCTTGGTTTTTATATCTACATATATATCACCCTAAAAATTGACTTTTCTTTCCAGCTTTGTATATAGCGTCGTGTTAAAACTTCAGCACGTTGTCTGACTTGTGAAGTTGCCTTCCAAAAATGATTAATTAGAGTCCTTGAACTTGGACGACGATCATGCAGACAGATCTTTGTGTTCTCCGAGTGCCACATTTTGTCACTTATCCTTGCAGCGAGGAAGCAACGATGCACTAAACCCGGCTTGGTGTCTTCACAACTGCCTGTCCCGGATATGCGTTATGGCACAGGGCTGCAAAAACAGCATATGGTGAAGGAACACGTGCAGTATTTTCCATCCGAGGTGGCAGCAGTACTTTTAAGTGGTGGCTTTGACGCAGAGATTACTTGTGCAAAGCCTTTTCACCTTTGTGTTGTAGCTGATTAAATACAGATTATAATAGGGGCAAGAAGTGGAAAAAAAAATAAAAACCCAGCCCCCACCCGAGTACCCCTTTACTTGACTTACGGTCTCGCTTACACTTTGAGGAGCTGTCACTTTGAATCGGCCGAAGCCAGCCATGCTGAAGATTTCCCACTGACTGGAGAGGAGTCGTTGGCCAGGCTTTCCTTGTCACTGGGAGTTAAGGCAGTCACTGATCCTAATGCTTACACTGTTGTTGCAGCATTCCAATTTTTAATCACTGCATGACTTGTCAGACTTAATGAGGGCAGTCGGGTAAGAATGATCAACATACCAATAATGAGAATATCACAGGGCGAGGGATGCCATCGTCTTTTAAACATATATACTCAAAAGTAACGCGGTGCAGATCCAGAAATGCTTCGAACAAGGGTGCAGCTCGTTTTGTGCAAAACGGTTGGTTGCTAAGGTGACAAACGCTTGCGCTATTTATGTAATCACATCTTTCGCATCGATACTGCCCGAGACAAACCCAAATCGGCTCGCCTTTTCCGCAAATCATGCTGGTATATTTAAGTCTGAGGGGGGGAAAGGGAGCTGTAGCATTGATTTGACGAGTGATTGACTATCTGCCGGTTTGCATGAGATGCTGACTTAGTTACTGTGGACATTTGCAGTAGCCTTTTCACATGTTTTACCTTCTTAGTGCATGTGAGGGTGCACAGACAAGCTCTGTGTGTCTTTATGTAAAGAAATGTAAGCTGTGGCGTGTTACTTCAGATGTCTCTCCGCTCTTTAAGAAGGTCAAGAGGCAGGCAGACTCCTCGGTAAAAGACTCGCCAGCTTGACACGCTTAGTCGCTTGTCTGCAAGACAGAGGTTAGCTTTAAAAACGGTCTGGCTTCAACTCATCAGAGAAAGCCTCCATTATAAGTAAATGAGAAAATCCAGATTTTTTTGTATCCAGACAGGTATCCGGATTGCTCTCAAGAATTTGATGGGATCTAAGTTAGACCAAGATCAGTCTTTTTTTTCATAAAGATCCATCCATAATAATTTTCCGTGATCCTGCTAAACGCAGTGTGTACCCCCATTTCTTTTTTAAATCACTACGGTATTTGCAATTCGGATCCAATCCGAATGAAATTCAGTGGGAAGAAAGAGATCTCCACCCTGCATGGCTGTGTCAAATTCCATAAGCATCGGTCAATAATCAACAGAAATATTGAGGAACAAATATTGAAGCTCCATTGACTGCAATGTTAACGAAAATTTACAAGGTGATCCGTAATCCAGGATCCCTTGTGGATCATCACCAAAATACAACAATTCAAAGTATAAAATAGCAAATATTGGCAACAAAAATGCAATTTCAGCGGCAACAATAGGGGTTAAAGGTTGATTGGAGGCGCCAGCGTGATGCTGTCGCTTTTATTAACAAGCAACATTCATTTCCGAAGAAGTGGGGTGCACAGCAACTAAATATTACTACAGCTCATCCTTTCTTTGTGTGATAAGAAGAACCCTGGTGATTTCTCACATAGTTCCAGAAGCTACAGGGGGAATTTCTCGGAGAAGGTACCCCTCTTAGCTCCGTTCCTCCCTGCATTTATCAAAGCTTTTCATTTGTATCCCCTGGAAACCGCTTCACATTCCTCAAATGCTCCTCCAAGAAAAAAGAAGAAGACGAAGAAGAGGCGTGGTGGGCCTACATGTTTCTTTATGCCCTTTGATCGCACGGTTATCTTTAAAACAGATGGCTGTTGACCCATCCTTTTGTATACAACCCTATAAATACATGCTCATTTGAAAAGGGATCATGAAATGAGAATTGGCATCTTGTGAAATCCATGAATCACAAATATCAGAAATGAAACGTTCACTCATTCTCGCCAAAGCCATTGAGCTTAAGCTTGAAACCCCGCACCCCCCTCCCCCGTAAGATCCATTTCTATAATCAAATGCTTTACTGAAGACACTTTACCATATAAAAGATAATCTACTAATATGATTACTGTTCATTTACTGTTCTATGAATCAGATTCATTATGCAAAGTAGCAGACATCACATACAGTAATTTGTACTTTTTTTTTTGAAAGGTTTGGGAACTTCATAACTTTATTTAGCGGCATACACAAGATGTGGCATGCAGCACGGTAAAATGCAACGTGAGGATTTCAAATGAGAAGCCACGTTTAATCTTTTGATCCATATTTATCTGAGGAGTCAAGAACGCTTTGCTTGGCAAGCTACTGTACATCAAACGGCTGTCAGATGTCCTCAGAGGCTTTCAAGTGGACTGACAGCCTCTTTTATGTTCTTTAAAGTGGTCATTTAATGCATTTGCTTTTGTAGCTGCCGGGCTTTATGTCCGCTAAAAGCATTGTTTCTTTGCATTCTAGCAATTTCCCTTATTTTCTTTTTGTCTTACAGTCAGTTTTCATGGAAATCATCGCAGGTCACCTCCATCTTTTAACTCCACACACGAACAACATGTAAGAAGCCTCTCCTTAGCCGATAGGTCGGGTGCATTTATGAGGTCATTTCTGTGACGGGAGGTTGTGATGACGAATGGTGGCTAACCTTAAACCGAGGCACTCTTGGGCTGGAGCGGTGGGTCTGAGGGCAATTTAAGCAACACGATATCCACCGAGGGGTGCCCCCCTCCCCCCTTGGGTAAGTGGCTTTGCAATAAAAAGCTGATGCCTGCCACCACCATCAAGGTTGTTGTCACAGCCGTGTGAAGAGATGAAAGTTGCTGTGAAAGAGCAAAGACGAGGACAAGAATTACAGGAGGATAGGCGTCTGGAAATGACTTCCCAGAATGTTGCTTACACGAGAACATGAGGGAATATTAGCTAATCAGTCAAATCCTCTCAAGCTGACACCTCTTGTGAGACACCCGATGATGCCCCCACGGAACCACTTTTGCCCCCCCCCCCCCGTCTCAGCCCTGAGGGAGCCCCCAAGAGAGAATCTACGGTGTGGAGGTTCTTGACAGACATTCTGAAAATTGCTCAAATGGTTTTTGCATACAGTGCAGTATATATCTACGGGGGGGGGGCACTTTCCCCTCAATTAAACGTGTAGCGGTGAAGCTGCGTGTTTTGCATTTCGTAACAATGCATGTGTTAAACTGAAGGTGATCTTAATAGGATTTTCTGCGGTTGGGAACCAAAGATTAGGGGCTTTATATTTCTGGGCTCAGATATCTGAACAGGGGAGTGTTTTAATCTGAAGTGAATTCAGAACGCCGCACTGAAATGTTAAAGGACCGGCCATCAGACAGAAACGTTACCTCTTCATTTTTAAAAGCTGTGAGCCCAGCAGATTACAAGCAGTTACCGTGTGTGTGTGTGTGTGTCAGTATTGGATCATTTGTTGTAGCGCTTACACTGTATAGCATTTAGATTTATTTGATGTATTTTCTATAATTTTAAGGTATTTCATCACTTTTACAATTTTGACAAAAATGTTATTTATTTATATGATATCTGAAGCATGCAAAGCACACACACACACACACACACACACATGCGTTCCCATCCTATGCTAATGACTGACCAGAAAGCATTAAAGGAAACCACCAGGATGTGGTCGACCTACAGCTGTTAAATATATAATCCATCTGTAATCAAATTTGACAGTTAATCAAGCGAGGCATTTGTAATGCAGACGTTTGGACAGACGTAACTAACTCCATCAGCGCATGCATAATAACTGCATGATTTTAATGATGTTTCTATTACGCGTCCCCGCTCGCTTTGCAAATGATTTGAAGTGTCTGCTGTTTATTTGTTTTTCAGGAAGCTATAGGTTGTTGCCAGGAGCGATAATTATGACTGGTATGAGCCGAAGCAGAGGGGGTCAGCAGAGAGGGAGTTTAAGAAAAAAAAAAAGAATTTACTCATAGATTGAATGAATGAATTTCTAATGAAATTCACTGGTTTTGCATGACAGCTGCCAAAACCCAATCCAAGAATGGCGGAGAGAGAAAAGGAGTCCTTTTAATGGCAGACAAAGGGATCTATCATTTACTAAAGTGGGTCTAACCACATTAAGAGGGGAGAGGGGTGCAAGTGACACATCAACAAAACAAGAAGGGCTTCCTGTATGGTCTCCTGACATCCACAAAGCCGCCGACATGTGTTCCATCTCTTCAGGCTGAAAGAGCCGAGATCCTGCCTGCAAAAGAAGCAATTGTTTCATCCTACGGCTGCATCTGAGTGTCCAGAACAGAGCATGTTGTGTCTGTAACATCCAAACAGACATGCACGTGTGTATGTGTGTGTGTGTAAGTAGGATTGTATCCTCATGCATGTGTATATTCACATGAAACCTCATTTTATTAGCTGCAAAAGCTGCAGTATCTGCGTAGATTAGTGTGTGTTTATTACGCACACACGGACATTAAAAAAAACTGTATCTGTGTAACTTAAAACATGTTTATATTACTGTGCTAAATAAAAAAACAAATACGACTTTGAAATGGTTCCCGTCGTTACTTGTTTTCTGTGAATGACATTTGAATCCAATTCATGCAAACTGCATATATCACATATCCGGAGTCCTGTGATTTCCTTTATAAACAGCCATACTTGTTATTTTGTGGGGGGATTTAAATGATAATAGAAAGAGACAATGTTTTAAGAAGGATAAAAAAAAAAAAAAAAAACTGGCACAAATAAAGACCACTTCATGAGCATGCAGGCCTAAACTAAAAGAAAAGGCGACTCTCTTTAATCTCAAGACTCTTGTGAATTGCTGACAGGCTAATCTGCACCATTCTAAAACTGTTAAATTCCCTGCATCTCTAGAGCTGACATTACATCTTGTTGTGTTTGTTCTCGGGATTAAACCCTCAGCATGTACGCACAGTCCTCTCAGACACAGATCACAGGCTATTACATGCTTCTTCCGGATGGATGTTCCCAATATCTTCCCGGATAGGACGACTGCCACAAAAGGTTGGCCAATTTAATTACATGCACCCGCACGATTGTCCCCTCCTCTCAAGGCCGAACACCTAATCGTGATAGCGGATGTGTGTCTCCACTTCCACTTTGTCTCCCTTGCTTTCCTAGAGGGTCATCGGCGTCACCAGTTAGCCGCTTTGACTCGGTATCCTGTATGGCCTCTTGCCTAGGAGAAAGAACCCTTCACCTCGTCTCAGTGTCAAACTTTAACCTTTTCTCGAATTTAATTACACTAAGTAAGTTGGGAGTGTGCCGCCGTGCTGTCTGGGAGACTCAGCTCCATCCCTGCCCTGATGGAAAGCCTGCATGGGTGCCGCGGCCCCCGCTGTCTCTGGCACACTGATGCTGCGCAGCACTGACGCTGATGCTGACGCCTGCATCCCGACCATGCAAACACAGGAACAAAAAAAGCACATATATGACACAAAAATGACCACAGGAGATGCATTTAGAGACGTCCTGCTCCCAGGTTTTATTTGCAGGTCAACAAACACATTGGATGTGTTTGTCTGAATTGCAGCGTAGCAATCGGTTCACTGAGCGCATGTTTGAGACTACATTCAAGGATGTAACTAAAAAAGCCCATAGAAAGACACTTCTTCAATAACAACTACTAGTTATAATGCCATTTCTAGCCATCCTGAAAACCCAGGGCTTGGGTGTGTTTTGGCATTGCTCATTCCTCTGCAAGGGTGAAATAGCTGATGTTTCCCATAATGCCACTGCAAAATACACTCTTCTTGTGGAAGTGCCATCATAAAAATACATACACTTTTTAAGGAAGTAATCCATAATCTTATAACAGGAGAGAAGTGGCCTGAAAGTGTAGGAGCCACATCCGGCAAAAGAGCGATGAGCACAAAGGAATGAAATGAAATGGGCTTTCTGATAATGCTGCATAGCGTACGTACACTTTGGCCTTATTTTTAACACACTTGTTGAGTGCTTGACTCAGACAGTTCAATCGATTTGCTGGTAGTCGATTGAGCACCCCTTATGATAATAGGCCTTTTAGAGTCATCTAATTCTGATGATGAATTGGACTTCCATAGAAATCTAAAAAGGAGTTACTGTGGTAACCCCATGGCCTGTCAATCACCTGCAATCAGCCTTTTTTTCTCTGTTCAGTGCTTGATGCGTCTAGATTAGGATCCTCACCATGGGGGGGGGGGGGGGGGTTAAAACACTCAGAGGAAATGAAGAATTGTTTGGAAGTTCTATAGCCTGATGTTCCGAAACTTTGCAGTGTGGCCCGTTGGATTTCGGCCACTAGGAAGTGAGAGCAACTGCAAGCGTAGCTTTTTAGTGCCAAGAAAACACACAGACACACGCATATCTGCAATAACATGAATCCTGAGAATTACGTTTACTCTCATTGAGCGCTTTCATCTACGTCAGCTGCAGAAGACAGTGTGGACCACAGAGGCCTATAATGGAACGCCCACATTAAGAACGGCAGACCATTTAAATGCTAATGCATTCCATGTATAAATGGAGAGCAAGGGTTGAACATTTCTTGTGTATATACCTGTATTTACAGATAATGACACAATCTTTCACGCTAAATATTTGCAGCCACTTTAAAACAAAGCATTAGTCTCGGTTTTTTTTGGTCTTGGGTGAATTATTTGAACTGTTTTCTTGCCTTTTATGGTTTTCTGGAATAGCTGTGGTCCAAAGTGAGATCAGACTCTTTTAATTAGTTTGCATTTTAGCATAGCAAGCCGGCAGCAGTTAAGCATTCTCGGGAAGTGCGTCTAATTCACTGGGCAGGACTATGAACTGTGGCATTACATCTTTGAAGAAAAGGGGAAAAGCCATATAACAGAAGCATCCAGGCTGTAAAGATGTTAATTCCCCATTAGTTCCTTATTCTCTTCACTGACAAAGATGGGGCCTTTCAGTCTTGTGTTCCCCCCCCCCTGCATACCAAAGTCATTCAACAGAGGAGACCCTTACGAAGAGCAATGCTCTATTCAAGCCATGTTAATTACAATTTCAAACCATTATTTGTTTCAACACCTGGTTAACCTATTCAGACCTGTTTAAATCCTCTTTATTATCCCAGGTGTGATGGGGAGGCGCCGGGGAGTGAAAGGGTCCTGTGTGCACCGAGAACCTAATCATCCCGACACTACATAGCGCTGAATAGCTCTTCGGTTAAGATCAGATGTTGCACACTTTTAGTCCTTAAGTAAAATAGTGCTAGGTGCATTATGTCTGAAAAGAGGATTTTGTCGAGGATGTGTCCTCAACTTTTCTTTTTTTGGCAGTAAAGAACCATGAATGGGACACTGCTTCTTCAGCAGCTGTATTAGGACTAGAAAACTCAATTGCAGGCTTAAAAGCGTTTGGCTTTGTTGTGCATTTGTGTGCATATATTTGGGTTGCAGTTAATGGCTTTGAGACCTAAGAGTCCATGCTGTGTCATAGACACGGATTGTGTTTCTATTAGAGAACGTGGTCATGGAGAGCCTCGTCTCCTAAGCTTCTTTTCTCTCGCCATCGCTCACCTACTTTGAAGTCATAGTTAGATAGTCCTCTGTCCATTATGAAGTCATTATGATAGGCTTTACGCAGGAACTTGACCCCTGTCGAGCCTTTGTTGCCACGGCCGCTATGGCTTACCTGTCTGAGGTGCTTGAGGATGATCCCATTTCAATAGGAAACATCAACAGCGACGCATAATAGGATGTCATAGAAAATGGTGGAAAACACATGAAAAAGAGAATATTACACCATCACGAGAGCTTTTTTTTTCTTTTTTATCTGACTTCATTCAATGCCTTTTCTAATTTCCTGGCCGAGCACCTACACCCACAATGGCTGGAGGCTGTTTGTATACACCTCCCGTTGTGTGGTTCAAATATAGTGCAGGCTACAATATAGTAAAGAATAGCCATACAAAGTTCTGATTAACAAATTAACACCCTCTAATAGTCCTTCACCACCACCCCTCCCTTAAATGGATTAAGGCTTCTCTCAAACACTTTCTTTTGCACAAAATTTAATTAAGATTTAGATTTGGTTTGAACATGCCAGGACAGATTCACACTGCATTCATGATGCACTTCAATTAAGGAGCAAAGCAACTTAAGCTGCTTCACCAATAATTAGACTATCTTCCTTTTGAAATGGTATCTAATTATGCTTTATCCCTGTGTAATTCAATTTCTTTGTCGGTTACAGCGTGGATACTGGGGCCATCCATTAACATTTTAAAGGTCATCTTTTCCATCGTTGGAGTTGCATCGAGTGTCATTCCTTTAAATACGTGGCTTTTTTAGTGCTCTGTAATGTAACTGCACATTACAGCAATCGCAAATATTCAATTAGACGCCACTTTAATCCTCCAGCACTGTTGACAACGTACTCTCAGTTAGCATCCAATCAACAGCTACTCAGGAAAATATATAGAGTGAATAAAGCTCAATGGCTAGTGTTTACATATATGATGTCATTCAAAAGTATTTATTTATTTATTGCCTTTGTTGGCTTTTGGCCTCCTGAGGTCATTGGTCATGTATTTGTATAGAGATTTAAAACAACAGAGAATGTCCTGCCCAGTGTTAATTTAGTCAAACCAGCAGGGGTCACTGGCCTGACCAGTGACCATTACCCAGTAGGAAAGGGATGTCCAGCTGATTGTCCTTTTAATCAACAACAGCAGGCCTGAGGAATTTAACAGCATGGGATTCCCCCCCCCCCCCCCCCCAACAAATAACGTTTAGATATACGAGTTGCAGGAATTGTCTAGGTTTCCGTTCCTTTCCACTCATTCAATTAGCAGCTGCGAATGTCTTGGTTAAAGGTGGTGACAAGACAATTGAAGGTGTCATCTAATTATTTTAGCCTAGTGCTTGACAAAAGCACTCCCGTGCAGGAATCCCTGGCCTTGACTTGGTGATATGAAGTAAACGGGTTAAATCGGCAGGGGTGATGCAATATGCTGCCCTCCCGGAGATGTTCCCCAACCTCCAGCATCTTCAAAGTGAATCACGGATCTGCAGGACAGCAATTCGATTATATATAATTCATAGACGGTGCAAGGCAAATCAAATCAGTGACTTTAAATGCTCTTTTATGTGTAGACTATATATTGTAAGGTCAGATACTGTAAAGGACCAAATTCTGTGGTATCAAAGTAGGCAATCCCTTTCCCAACTCAATCAACCCTATGGACACGGAGTTCCGGGAAGCCGCCCCACTGCATGGCTGCTCCCTCACTGCCGGACCCTCCGAAGCTCCCCCGTCGACAATTCCTTCCCAAATCTGTCCTGATGTTTCTAGTCTGTCAGAAGCTGCCCCCCAGGAGCAGAACGATAGACCGCTTTGCCTGCCCTCCTTTCCCCTCTCTGGACCCAAGTCAGCTGAACCGTGTAAGTCCCTGCCATTACAAACATGGTGACCAGAAATGGGATTGGCAGGTCACAGACCGTGGATGCTAACCCACCAGTCCAGGAACGTCAGCCTCTACTGGTGGCAAGAAAATAGCTAGCGTGACAGGGTCATTTTGACAGTTTGGGGTTTGAACTGATAATCAATTGTAGAGCACGAGAAGAACATAAAGACAATCCGCAGCATGATGGCTTTACTCTACAGTAAACAACTGTGGAAAATGATCCTGCATTCGGCGACAAATTAATAACAAACACGCTGTATATTCTCTGTGCTAAACTTCTCCTTGTGTCTGTGGAACGCCTTGGCTGTGACTACCACATGGGTCCCCAAGCACACATTAGAGAGCCTGGGGGGTCCCTAAGTGTCACCCATGAAATCAGGATGTTAGGGTATGAAAAACGGGGGAGGGACCGCAAGTAATTCTCATTATTGTTAAATGTTCAACGTCCCTGGTGTTGACTTTTCCTTAGTCTGGCTCCACTGCCAAGAAACAACACGATGACATCTGCAGTCGGTTTTTAAGGGCTAGAGATATGAGGAAAATCCTCTAGAGTCTGAGAATGACCCTAAATTAATTACAACACACGGCGATTTAAGGTTACATATTTCCCTCTTGACTGCTTGCCTTCATATTTCCAGAAAAAGGCAAATCGGCTCTTGTGAAACATGCATAATTATATGCTGATAAATGCAAAATGTCCTAATTCTAATTCCACAGGTCAATAGCTATTTGTCAGCAATTAACATGAAGGAAGAACTCCACGGTTCATCATTGACACTGTGGCCCCAGTGGAATTCATTTCGCAGCACTGACTGACAGAGAGAAAAGAACTTCTCAATGGCAGCTTTTTGACGTCCATAATGGCTTAATGTCTGCGTTTGACAGAGATATTGGGGGGGGGGGGGAAGAGGAGTGACTCTTTGCGCGTTGGTGTGGCCCAGAGGCTTTTGCTGTCACAGCCGATGACAGTAACTTTCTCCATGCAGATTAAATTGGTGTTTACAGATTTGCCCTGGGTGTACATTTTTTCCCCCTGCTGGGTTCCACTAGCTGATGATGAGTCGCAGATGAGACCAACCGTTCCCGACACTGATGCTTATGCTTCCATCACACGGAGCCTGTAGTGGATTACCAGGCATCCGGTACTGTGCTGACACACAGTGCTTATACAGTAAATGGTACAGTTTTACCAGCTATTAACATTTGCAGGAAATGCTGCTGCTGCTTCTAGCTCGCTGGCCACTTTATGTGCTGGAACTACAGAAACTATTAACCATCATCGGTCATGATGTTGAGATACGGATTCCAACCAAAGATATCATTGTGTTTTAATAGATGTCAACAACTTTGCACTGCTGCAGTAGTCACAGCAGATCTGTAAGAATGTGCACAAAGTTTAGAGCTACTTTCAGAGATAGTTGTCTCCAAACAGGAACTTTGGCCCGTCACAGAGTAACGTTTAGTTTTACCCTTGCGAAATACTGTCCATACTATTGGGAAGAATAATGAAAATATACCCATAGACCCAACAGTGCAATAAAAAGTAATGTATTTGAAAAAGCACAGGGTAAACACTTTTGTGGTCACGAGCCCATATTCTCCTAAAAATAATTAAATAAAATGGAGCAATAAGCTTTGACAGCCATTTTTCCAATGGTGGCGCGAAATATTAAGTAGTTTGCGACATGTAATTTGCATTGATTAAACTTTAAGCTTACAATAATGGAGCAGAGTATACTGATTGCCTGAAGTGCTTGATGTAGAATATTTACTCTGAAGGGCACTTTGTTAGTGTAAATTAACTGCACTAAAAAAGAAAAATCAATGAACAGAATAGCTTTGACTACCTTGATTGTATAGCAGGAGGACGTGGTATTAAAAATAAACTCACATGTAACAGTGCGGCTTTTGGAATTTTTATGAATGTCTCTCCTTTTTAAATAACAGAAGGCGACATAGGTGAATGATGGGGGGGGGGGGATAGTTGAAAATCTAGTCACAATTACCTTAAAAGGAACACCGACTTAAATATTTAAACTTTATATTTGAACATAAAAACAGTGTCCATGATTTGGGCAGTGGATATACAGAGCAACATCTAGTTGCGTATTCATTTCAGGTTGTAAACAGTAGTCTCTGACACTGGGTTGTTATCGAGTTGTGGCCCCCGGCGTAGGATTGATCCACTTCAGCGCAGCAGCAGGGGGGCGGGAGCTCTGGAGGGGCTCAGCGGGGCTCCAAATCAATAAGGTTAATAGATGTGGGGGCCCACGCAGTCAGAGGTGTGCAGCCTGGCATTTTCAGTGCCAATGAGGAAAATTCCTGATGACGAGTTGTCTCTTTCGGAGTCTGAATTAATGACAGTCTGATTTCCTGGAGCCAGGATGTCAGATTCTGTGGGCTGGCCATTAGCTGGAATTAGCTCTACAAGGAGACCCTTCAAATTGGAGACTTTAACTTGCCACCTCTTCATCCGACGTCCATTGAGAACAAATTGCCAAGCCCTCCCTCCTTTCCTCCTGATTCTATTCTTTCACTCTGATTTCTATAATGCCAACAGTTTCATAATCATTTGATTTGAGTAATTTGCTCTCATTTGGGATCCGGAGAGAGGTTTCATTAAGAAGTTTCTTTTCTTTCCACCTCTCGCTCTCGTTTTTACACAATTTCTCCCATCAAATTTACAACAGCACAGGATTGAAGAGGGGGAAAAATCAACCAAAATGGGTGATTGTGTTAAAAATAATTATCTTGAACTGACAAAAAAAAAAAAGCTTTCCATCATAGGATTTGCTCTTCCATTTTACAGTCTCGCATTCAGGAGTTAAACCAACAATTATTTATTTCTGGGGCAATACGCAAACATTTCACAGCAAGTCTTTTTGTAAATTTTCCTCGCACACAAGTTTGTGCTTAGTTTTCCCACACTGTGATACCCACTAGACTATTAAGGCTTCTGAATAGGGCCCTTCAGTTTCTCAACACTTACAGCAGAGGTTGAATGGCAAACATGCAAATGAGGTGCTTGCTGATCTATTCTCCTTGTACCTGGCTAATGTCTAGAAAGCAGGGTCTGAGTGTGTCTGTGTGTGTGTGTGTGTGTGTGTGTGTGTGGGTGGGTGTGTGTGTGGATGAGGAAGTGCAGAGAGGTGGAGGCCGTCCACTGCCACACCTGCAATTAGCCATGCACCTGCATCAGCTGAATTAAAGTGTGCGAGCCGAAGTCATGCTGGCTTCCCCAACCCTCAGCCCCCCTAAACAAAACACTGAAGTCATTTGCAATAAAAGAATCAGTTGTCCCCCCCCCCCCCCCCCCCCCCTTTTCAAAAGGCCCCTTTGCATAGGAAATCAGTTGTCTCTCCCTTCATAGACATCCTGCAGAGTGGGCTCCCATGGAAATGAGTTTTGGCATTGTTGTGCAGAGGCACTCCCCCTCTAATAAATTGAGGAGGATTAAGGGAGAAGAATGTAATAAAGGATAGTCATTTCATCATGACAGCCATTTTTAGAGGGGGTTGGGGAAGCCAGAGATTTAAAGGATAATCAGTGGCGGGTTTATTTCCATAACATGCATTACAATCTGCTTCTTTGAACTTTGCTGCCACTTAGGTTGCGAGATTTGTAGGAGGGAAAAGAAAAAAAAGCATTATTATCAAATGTTTAGTGATTGAGGCTTGAGTGACATATTAGAGACATCAGAGTGAGTTATTAAACCGCTCTGGTTTATGGAGATTATTACACGTTAATCTAAGTGCTTTGAAGGGTGTGCGTGTTTCTGCAGTCGCATTTATAAGCATGAAAAAAAAAGTGTCTTTAAATGATTTTATTTTATTTTTTTTAGAAAATGAACATTCTCACTTCATAATTCAGTGCGGAATCTTATGAAGGAACCTCAAGTGGCTAAACAATAAATAAAATAATGCCAGCAAAATTCTCCACATATGGTTTCAGGCTCTATTGATCGGCGTGTCAGCCTCCTCCCGGCCCCTCCTCACTGTTGGTTTTAGTCTCTGTATGTGATTGGAAACACTTCAGAAATGGTGACCAGCAGCAGGTGGAGGGGTCCTCCAACTTTGAAGTCCGTGCTCCTTATTGATCCTGTACATATTTGAAAAAAAAAGAAAAAAAAATCAAAGAGGGCATCAAAGGGATGGCTAAACTTTTAAAGACTCTACACGCACGGGAAAAAAAAGGGCACCAATGACAGCGTGAACACGCGAAGCAGGTGGTGGCTGCTGGTCAGAGCAATCACCTCCAACCCCCGTCGCAGTGCAGGCAGACGGCCGACGGCTTCTATTTTAATGTCGGGCAGCAGTATGTCTCCCACTATGACTAACACTTGTTTTTCATTAAAGAGAGAAAAAGCAGCTTTGGGAAATCTCCGGTTCAAATTAATTACTTTGTCGAGCCAACGCGCAGTAGAAACTTGGCTGCAGAGGAGAAATGACGGGCAGGTGATATTTGGAGAAATGTGACGATACAGTGCGATTGGGTTTTAGTTCTTCTTCGACAATATACGGTCAACTTCTGATGGAACTCCTCCTCTTCGTCTATCAGCACCAATTTGTGACTGACTTTATCTGGCTCAGTGTATAGACTGATTCTTTGCAACTTTACAAATGGCATTAAGCATGTTTTACAAAAAATATTTTTTGTTGTCGCTCAGGAATTATTTGCTTCTTGCATCATATTTGATCACATTTATAGGTGTGTTTGCTCATATGAAAGTTAAAAGTCAGTATTTTTTAGTTTGAACTCGTACCATACATTGTTCGGTAGACTGAGCCTTATGGTATAATCGTCATGACAGCAGAGAGTACACAAAGCCGTCAACCACAACTAAACCACAACCGTCAACTAAATCTGCTATTGGCAGAAGTGATGGCCCCGAAGCTACTAGGTGCAGGCTGCAATCGGAACATCGCTCTAAAAACTGCTGGATAAATCCAGACTCCTTGGGCCTGCAAGCTTCGCCTCTCTCGCACGCCTGTCCTCTGCTCTCCGTGGTCGCACGTGGGAGTTATTTGAGCTTCTCTGGGACCAGCGGGAAGCAGCGCTACCACACCAGCTCACTTTTGGATTACCCTCGTTGCGTGAGCCTTTGGCCTCTTTTCTCTTGTGACGACACAGGCTCGAGCTCACAAGGGGCTGATTTAACTCATTCACTGCAGTCCACAGCCACTAGCCACATGAATGCCAGTCTAGTGAATCCAACGCAACACAAAATGCCTCCTTGACTTGACTTAAAGATTTGAATTTTTTTTTCTCTCTCTCCAGGGAGTTAATTTGAAAGGAATTTAGCTTGGAGGCTTTCGGGCTGCTGTTTTTAGTTGTAGTAAAAAAAATGTGTAGCTTACAATTTGTGTCTTGACCGAGCAACGTAGAGGCTCATGAGAGCACAACACGACATCGGTCTCCAGCGATTTCTTCATGTTACTAAAGGATTGCGGATCAGGTACCTTTTGCTGTGTCTGGTAGAATACTACGCACTGTTTTGCTGCTTTTATCACCTCTAGCATAACGCAACTTGGAAATTAGGTCAATATTACTTTATGCAAATAAGCACACTTGCTGGGATGGCATGAACAAAACTCCTTTAAGATTGTAGAAAGTTAAAAAGGTCAACCCAGAAATCACCTCTGTGACCATTGTGTCATGTTTATATCTTTGTTTTTTCGCTTGATGATATGAATGAAGAGACATTCATCTGGACTAAAGTGTGATAAAAACAAAACATTGCTTAAATTAACACAAATACCTTTGCTTGCTATCAGGACCCCCTTCCCTCCCTTTTCTGCTGGACAGAAAGAAGCTTATCCTGCCTTTTCTCCAGAGACTTAACAATAATACATAAAATAAACCCACTGACCCCTAAAACCCTTATTTTTTAGTCGGCGTGAGGATGTCGCGTTTTTGTTGCCCGTGTTTCTTAAGTGCTCTGATTGCTGTAAGTAGCCTTTACAGCAAATGTATTTGGCCTCACAAGCCGAGGCATCCCATCATCCGAACACAGGCATCCCCACTGACGTCCCAAGAGGCACAACTTGAGTAATGTTCTCACATTAACAGGGCAAACAAGCGACACTCTCCACATCAGCATTATTAATTCAAGATAATTTAGTCTACCAGCTTTACCTTATGGCGGATGCCATGTGATACGTTTTTCCTGAAATGTACAGGATATTTTATTTTTATTTTTTGTATTCCCATTGGTTGGACACCGTTAAAAACCATTCATCATTCGTCAACAGCAAGCGATCATCAGCTAATCGTGGCATAGGGTGTTTGTGATCCGTGTCATGGAATTAAAGCAAGTCAAACCTTTTTACGCATTAATTGACAAGTTTTCCTGAAACTGACACCAAGTTATAGAAATAAAATGTTCCAATGAGTTCCAAATGAGCTGCGATTTCAACTTTGTTTGACATAAAACATGCACTCTAACATATTTGTATTTCTTAACATACTTTCTTCCACAGTGTTTCAGCGCGGGACAATCGGGAACTTTTAGAAAAGGGTCTGTGAAAAAGTCTGCTGCCTGTGGCCAAAAGAATGATCTATGGCAGACTGGAGATTGTGAATAGGCCTTTTACAGGTCACAGAACCCATTCAGTCCACTGACATTGTTATTATCTGACCGTCATAGATGGGCCTAATTAATATTCTAATCATGGGCCTCCAGAACATTGTAAACAAAATTATCTACTGAGTACCATTTGCTTATTCAGTCGCTCGTTGACTCTGTTGGTGAGAAACAAGAACTCTGGAGAGAATAAACGCTGAGTCAAGGCTAACTTCAAGACAAACAATCTCTTTTCATCTCTGCTGTGTTTCTGACCCCCAAAAAAATGCATTATTAGGAAGGAAATAAATAATTCCCACTACATTTATTTCAAGGAGACCAAATTCTCTCTTTTTTTTGAAATTCTACTTTAGTGGTCTAGTTTCACCAAGAAGATGTAAAATAAATGCTTTTTGAGATGTTACCATCTGAATTAATTGGACAAGCCTCTGTTATATATTAGACATTCAAGTAAGCTGAAATAAACCACCTTACACATCTTTAAAAAAAAAAAAAGGACTGAAATAAGTAGGAAAGCTTCATTTTTGAGCTTTTCGTTACAGGTGGAGTGAATAATTTCATATGTTCTAATCCTATTAGGAAAGTCTTCCGGTAGGAAACGGAGCCCGCCGTATCCATGGATTGTTACATTAGCGCACATACTGTAGATCAACCAATATTGGAATTGTATTATAGTCTGTTGTTTATGAAGTGCCCACAAAAGCCATGTTGCAAATCTCCATCATTATTGTTCCCTGTCAACTTAGAGACGTCTCTCTCCGTGGGGGTGTACGGAAAATAACAGAGAGTTGTGACAAAGGGGTCCAGAAGTTGACAGACATATTTTCAGGGCACACGGTCTCGTGATGGAGCTCCTTCAGATGGGGAAGTGAACAGACTGAAATGTTAATTTCCACACGATGATAAATCTGGGTATGAAATTGTCGGTACGGGGCTCACTCGCCCCGAGGCTCTGCGTTATTGCTTTATTCTATTAGTCAGTTATTACCAGCAATCACAGTCAACCCCCACTGGCCGCCGCACACAAAGCCCCTTTTACATTACATTTATCAGGCGTTGTACAAACGTTGAAAACATATGACGGCAGCCCCTCGGAGCTGTGTTTCCTCCGGGGCTGGGAGGGGCTCTGCTGAGAGAGGGGACCTCCAGCTGGCCTGCCGTGCGTCTGTTCACTGGGCTGGGCAGCAGTGACACCATGAGGGCCACTTACGCCCTTCTCCGTCCTCCTCCTATAGATTCCAGTTCTTCACTCATGTTTACGTGCACGTATGAGGTGCTCTTGAAGCCGATTTTTGTTTAAGGCTCGGAGTCAAGTGCTTCACTGCTAATGCCCGTGTGATGAAACTAATCACCTGACTGCACTTCTAATTCTGCTACCTCTTCACCCAGATGTTCAGCCCTGTGCCCTCGCCCCACTTCCTCTTATGGGAGCAGCAGCCGGAGGCTATTTACGTCGCTATCTGTGGAGTAATTACCATACTGTTTTATATAATGCCATGGCAATCATTGGGTGATAACATGCAATTAAGCACTGTTCTCTGATTTGTACATAGGCAATCTCTCCTGTCCTGAAGATAAAGTACCCCATCTCCAAATGTCAGATTTCAGTGGGGCTTAATCTGATTATTTTCAATTAATATGCACGTCTCTCTATCCTGTGATCGCCACCGCTATTGGCATTGATAAATTGAGCTCATCTCGATCCCAAATTTGGACCACAGATACTCCATTTGGTCGAGCATCACGTGGGGTTCCTTTTCTCCGCCCTTTACTTGCTTTGTTTTCTTCAGGCTCAGTGCGAGCTTCTGCAGCAGACTCTATTTCAGGATTTTAGGGGAAGTCTTGAAAGCAGCAACATATTCATCAAGAAGTGGCGGTGGCACATAATTGTCGTGTCATTTCTGCCACCTTGCAAATTCCCTGCGAGTGCTATTGGAAGGGAGCAGACAGCCATGGATGACAGGTGCCAGAGGGGCTAGGTGTTTACAGTGTCAGGCAGGAGCTCGGCCTGGAGAGACGGCACTGTCTGCCCGTCTTACCCTTTTGAGGAACAAAATTATCCCTAACATTATTTTACGTGTGTCTGCAGATAAATATAAATTTATTTTGGGAGAAATATATATATATTTTTTACATTTAAGAAAAGCGCTCTGAGTTGTGGCGAGTAGGCGGGCAGCACCGTCACATTTGAGCAGCTTCTTCTATCTAGCCTGAGGGAGCGTGGCGCTCACCGTTTGAAGATTAAAACAACCACTGTCATTTCCTGCTCCACTGGTTGCTTTCCCAAGAAGGCTGGAGATATGAATTGTATTTTTCACCCCCTTCAGAGCTGATTATCGAGAGCCAGCCTTTCAGCGGCCTCCGTGTTTCACGGTGGTCTCGGGGAACAAGCCACCAAAGAGTCGGGATCGGAGGGGTGCGGATCAGCTGTGTGTTGTATTTGTGTAAGCCATTGTGCCAACCAAATACAAAAAGGTGAAGCATGGCTAAATCCTTTCTACTTCCTTTTGTGGTTCATGTGTGTGTGTGTGTGTGCGTGTGCACAGCTGCGTTCGCGTTGCTTCCTTAACGGACATGCGTCCCTTTGCCTGACTTTATGTAGGTCCATTGGTGCGTCTCTGAATGTGGCCGTTGGTAAGTTTGGGCCGTCCATTTAGCCCATCAGGGCATTGTCAGCAGCATGTCCAGTCTGGAGGAAGGCCCGTGATAGGACGAGATGCCATGGTGGAGAGCTCTAATAGAGCCATCAGTCAAGTGCCTGTCCAGCCGGCCATACCACAGGGCGTTAGCGTTAATGCTCAGGCACATGGCGTAAGCACCGAGGAGAAGGGCTGTTTGTCAAAGTGCATCCAATGTGAAGGAAGTTGTTAGTTCTGTTCACACTGCTGCACCGCTGTCCCCCAGGAACATGCTCTGAAGAGGTCTCTCTCTCTCTTGCTCTCTCTCTCTATTTCTCTATTTCAGTTCTTTTCAAAATGTGTCATTTCACAATAAAAGTCATACCTGCAAATGTTTAAAGGTTAAAACACAACAGTGAGCGAAAGGATGAATCTATTAATCAGTTAGTTTAGAATAATTTGAACAAATTCTCCGTTTATCAAGCAAGAAAATGTGAAATATTTGCTTGGAGTAAACGGAAAATGTGTTAAACATTGTTTTGGACTGTTAGCTGAACAAATCCACGAACATAAAGATGTTACCTCGGCTTAAAATTGCATTGATCTAATGATTACCGTAATCAGTAGAGCTAGTCCAACATATAGTGGCTAATAATAGCTGGCATTACGAGTTCATGATCAATACAATATAAACTGACAGAAAAGATTGATTTATTTTAACAATCCAGACATGAATATAAAGGTAAAACTCAAAAAAAAAATCAAATGATAAATAATCTGCATTGAACAGATTGGATATAAAAGGCTTAAGAGGCCTGAGGTGAAACCAAATTGCAACGCTGGATGCCTCATACAGTAAGCAACACGCTCTCTGGTTATTTTTAGGATTGGCATACAGTGTGTGTGTGTTTGCGTGCGCGCGCCACTCCCTGTTTGACCTTCTGGAGTGAGCGGAGTCACAGTGAGACGCACACACCGACTCTGCATGGAGGAACACTGACCACTCTGCTTCATCAAGTCAGCATATCCCTCCAGGTCAGGCGGATCTCACATCCTCCCTCTCCGTATTATTCAGCTATTTCTGCTGCCATCAACATTCCGCATGTCCTCCTACTCTCCCATATCCCACTAGCAGGTCTGTTTGTCCATCCATCTGTCTCTGAGCATACTTAACCCCTCAATATTTGACGTATTACCACGACGGTTGGGAGAGTAGGGCTGTGCCATGGAGGAAATGAACAGAATTTGGAGAGGATACAGAAATGGGATGTTCATAATGATGACATAATGTGGATCGGAATAACAGAATTAGGTTTTCATACTTAAGGAGCCATATTATGAGGGTCAAAGTATTGTTTTTAGGTCTAAGACACATTTTTACAAAAGCAAATACTATTTTTAATCTAATAGATTTTATTTCAGATGCAATTCAGACACAGAATGCAGCCGATAGATATCACGTTTGTACCTTGGGACAATATCTCGAAAAAGAACTAATCCTGGTTGACTTCACAGAAAATATTTCTGACACGTTGCACGGCGCGCTGAGACTCTTCTTCTGTGAGAGGAGAACGTTGCCTCTGGCAGAAATTGAAATAGTTCAGCTGTTTCCAATACGACAGCTCTCTTTTAGCAAAAACAGAAGTCGGGATGTAAAGACAGCACATGTTTGAGCATCCCGATCTTATTTTCACTTGGGAGTTGATGCTTGTTTAGAGGATCTGTGATCAAAGTATCCCCTCCTGAGAATGGCTTTATTAGATTTCACACCTCTCCCCCCCCCCCCCCCCCCCCCCAGGAGCCGTGGAAAACGCAAAGCATACTTTCCTGCATCAATAAATATAAATGTTTCTCTCAGATCAGTCTCTTTTCAAGTTTGTCATTACATTGCAACGCATTACGGTTTATCGGGCCAGCGCGATGACCGTTTTGACACGTGTATTTCATACATTATCCCTTTGGTGAAATCACCCTCTATGCTCTGCAGGGCATAACATCAAAGCTCTACCTTCCTGCCGATGAACCGCAGTCTCATCAGCATAACCGCAGAGGAGGAAGAGCTACACTGTCTTTTAATTGGCTGGGATTAAGTTTGGATTGAGGAGACTTTTTGGTTGAATGAGATCTGGGCATGCTGCCAAATGAATAGAAAATGGTGTTCTCTTCCTCTCGACTGGCCATGGCACTCCCTCTTCATTATGTGTGTGTGTGTGTGTGTGCGTGGGGTGCATGTGAGCCATTGCAGATTTGATTTTAATAATGCCAGTGTCTTCATTTTGCCTCCCTGCTTCTTTAAATTGTGGGTTTTGGGTTAATATGATACACCCCGTTTTAGGAACTTAATAAAAACACCTCTCATTTCGATTCATGCCATACTCGAGGAGTATCACGAGTATCTGACTGCAATCCGCACAAATTGAGGAATTGTATTGGCTTCCATGAAATAGTTTACTTTCACTGAGGGGTGTTAAAATGGAGCGAACCTCCCTCTGCCTCGCGATGATGTCTTACATCCTGATTAAAATAAAGGTGCTTCAGTGTTTTGGTTCTTAATAAAACCGAATTCATCATCCTTTATTGCCATTTAGTGCGTCACAGATTCTCCGCAGGTTTTGACAGACGGCGCCATAATGTCCCCACCTCCCCCCCCCCCCAGTTCCGCCATTGTCGGCACACAAGCAAACAGGCAGAGTGCTGCTTCCTGCTCTCCCCCAAATGAACTGTCTGGCCTGGGAGCCGGCGAAAGCCAGAGGTTAGCGCTCCCATTTTCCTCCCTCCGCATCACATCGCCATGACAACGGATATAGAAATCACACTGTCTCCTGGGAAGAAAAGCCTGGGTGACACGACACAGTGGCACTTTTGTGGCACATGAGGAGAGCAGGGGTTCATTTAGACGAGCCGGTCAAGGATGAGTATTCAGGTCTCTGAAGAGGAAAGATCAGGCTGGACGGTGATGTTGGGGTTGGGTGGGGGGTTGTTCAAAGAGCTGTGATGCGGCTCCAAGCACTGAATTCACCAGCCGGAAGAGAGGAAAGTGATTCATTTATTCTTAAAAAAGAGCCTGTCAAGGACTGAAGCTTTTCTTGATATCTTAAAAAGCCCATGAACGTGATGTTGTACTTCCTTCTACTAAATATTTTGCTGCACCTGTGGTATTACATCACTCAAAATGTCTATTTAGCTTTTGCTCGAGCAATTCTCTAACTTCTATCAAGGGTTGTATAAGACTTGAGAGGCCTCTGCTGGCTGCTGGCTTCCTCGCATCTGTCCCATGAGTGGGGAAACGAACCACATCCCACACAGGGGACTATGACATAAGAAGCATTATCAAGGGAGCAGCTGTAAAGTAAGGAATCTGAACGCGCACTTGTGTATATGGTAGCTTTGAGACGGAGAATCTCATTTAAATTCCACTGCGCGTATTTGTTTGACGGATTAAATCGAAGAGCAGAAAAGTATCCTTCCTCGATGAGCATGTGTCTAAATCCGTTCAATAAACCCTTCACAATAAAAATCTATACCAATAAACACCACTCAAAGAAGCCTTAAGTGTTTCCCCAGAGTCCTTGTTGGTTTATATATCATATCTTTTTACAGTCTCTTGTCATTTCTCATCGCATCTCCGAGCCAGCGGTCTCCTCACGAGTTCTCTCTCTCTCTCTCCCTCGCCAACGTTTTGAAGATCCAGGTAAGCGATGGAACAATAGACAATATTTATAGGCGCGAGCGCACACCTTTCATGCGGTGCTAACCTGTTTCTTCCTGCAACCCTGCAGGCGTCTGGGGGCATCCGTCCAATCAGGGGATCCCGTAAGAAGCGGCCCAGCCGACCACAAACCCGATAATTTCACTTCCTGAATGCATTCCAATTCCTTCACAGACGTATAAGCAATTTTTACAGTAGTTAAGCAGAGGTGGAACTGCTTCACATAATCTCACTCAGACCGTCTCCACTGTCGGCCTAGTGACAAATCATGTTAAATCCCAGGCTGCGCTCAACCACAAGGTGGAATAAGCTTTTTTTTTTTTATGGCAATAAACACAAGAGCACAGACAAGGAAAACACTCCTGTGATCGGTGCTATCCAAGCCAAAATTCACAGCTTGTGGAAATGGATGCTTAATTTAAGCCCGTTTTCCTTTTCTTTGCCAAACTATCAAAGATAAACCGCCTTCTTCTGACATACAGCACATTCTACTGGGCCTGATCAGCGATGCCAGGCTCGTGAGATTGGGGGGGGGGGGGGGGTCATGTCTGGTGCAATGCCTCGACGGTGTCAGCAGGTCAGTTAAATGTTAACCACTATTATTTCAATTTCTACACTTTTACTAACTTAACCACTGCTTTCCATGCTGAATCTGACACTAAATTGACTACAGGGGGTCACCATAATTGCTTAACCTTAAGCTGACCATAACGAAATGCCCCTTTTCAAACTAGCCAACAGGCTTACTTCCACTACAAATAACAACGTTGTGGCAAAAATGTCTCCCAAGCCCAGTAAACACACACAATTACCACAAACCACAAATATAAAACGACAGCAGTGGGACACAGACGACGTCACATAATAAAAACTTAACGGCAATGATGAAGAGTAAAACATTTTTAAACAAATGCAACGATAATTCTTTTATTTGTGCAGAATATTGCCCATTTGTCTTCATCTTTTTGCCCTTTGTCCTTTAGATGTTCAATTTCGTTTTGCACTTCTAGCTTATTTGGCGCAATCACAATTCAATTGTCTTTAATTTGGTCATTATCCGTTTTTTTTTTTCTTTTTCAATTAATCCTCTAATTGTTTCATCGGAAAACAGCCAAAAAGTGGCGATCGCCGTTAAATAGCATCCCAAGGGGACGTCTTCAAATAGCTTGTTTGGTCCGACCAATATTGAAAGACTGGAACCAGATAATACTTCCCATGTTTGCTTGGTAATTGACTTAAGTGATCAGAATGAGTTATCAAAGCTGGAGTCAATTACTTTTCTGCTGATTGACAGTTTAATCGCCAAACTTTTCCATTTGATAAATATTATAGCAACATGAAGCATGAAGACGAGAAAGATCGCAATAAAGAAGTGAATTAACTCTAAACCTTAAACGCATCTTAACCTTTGCTTGCTTGTTGTTGTTGTTGTGCCATGTGCACTCACAGCAGAGACAGACCCTTGACACATCTTGGTCCGGTGAGGGGGGGCTCTGAAGACCGTGACATGCTGCATCCCCCCCCCCCCCCCCCTCTCATCAGTCCTTCCTGCTCCTTCCCCGCCGTGTTTGAGCGTCATCAAAGCAAAGGTGGCTCGAAGATTGCTAATGCTTCAGATGGTACCACTAGTTCTGA
>NW_027180615.1:0-66946 GCF_040956055.1 Brachionichthys hirsutus | reverse complement strand
GCTACCCACTGCGCCAGCTGCTACTTAAACATGAACGAGTAACGCTTGGAAGCCACTCATGCTACCATCTGAGCTCTACAGATTGGAAAAACGGTGACAAGACAACCGTAACCACGACTGCCGAAGATGAAACACCTTCCACTTCCTTTAATCGGCGCTCTGTTCAGATCCGATCCATCCATCTTCACGATCGGGATACAGGATAGATCGAACCTGGCACAGCAGATCCAGAAGTTTTATTCTGTTACCGACTCTAGCAGCTTTTGTTACAGTTTTCTTTCCACCAGCATTCGGGTCGTTTTTTTCAGTGCTGAAAGAGGAACATCTTAAGCAGGTGGAAATATTCCAGGACAAATATCCTCGTTTATGTAAAAGGAAAATCCACACCTGGTGTGTGTTTAATTGTGGACCAATGAAAACACCCACGAAGCAAACGTTTGTACAGATTGAATCTGTAATCAAAAGCAGACAAATACACTGAAAAAGAAACATTTGAATGCTGCATTGTGACCGCGTTGCCGTGAGCTCGTTCAGCAGGGAACTCGACTGCACCGTCGATCTACAGCATTCCATCGGGCGCCATCTGAGACTCATCTGTAAATCGGGAATCTGCCGTTTGACAAGAGTTTGAAGCAAGCAGTTCTGATCCAACACAAGACAAGCAATGCTTAAAACGGTCCCAGAGCGAGCGGCACGCAGAGACAGCTGCTAGAAACAGGGCCGAGCCAGCAGCTGCGGGACGCAGACAGCCACTGAGACCCAGCGAGGACCAGGGGGCCTCTTGTTGCCGTCCTGCCTTTGTTTGTTGCCCTCCTCCTGCTGCTGTAGATGAGCTGTGTGGGGCTTAGAGCGCTCCCCAGAGCATCAGTAATAGAGGGCCCACAGCTTCCAGGAGAGAATGGGCTGAGGCAGCGGGACAACCTAGTACCATTCAGCGGCTAATTAACTAAATGAAAGACCCAAAGTCTCTAAATCTAAACCAACGACGCCTGTTTGTCTTCCGCTAACGGCGCTCATCCGTTTCAAAACGAGGCGTAAAATCAAGAGTACAGCGAGTTGAAAGGTTGAGGCTCAGCCTGATATTTATCAATGAGATCAACACTCTCACTACCAACGGCAACAAAAGCCCCATAAAGGTTGATTTACTGGGATCTGTCTTGTACTTTTGGGGGGGGGGGGGGGGGAGTTGAATTTGTTGCAAGTGGTAAAGTTGCAACCCACATTCATACGAGCAGAGGAGGAAATGATATAGAGCAGCGGCGCTTCAGTGGAAAGAAATGGACTCCATTTTTAAGAGTCCTCCTCTCCAGCTGTCAGCCCGCTCTCCGTCCCATGGGGGGTTGCCACGGTGACAGGAGGCCACATGTCTTGGGGGAGTCGTTTTGGTCAAAGGACCCCATTGTTCTGGTTTTAAGCCGTCTTTACTGTGCACGTCTGCCTGCCAGGGACAGGGACGGGGGACGGGGACGGGGACGGGGGGGTTGGGGTTTGGCTCCACACCCCCTCCTGTAGAGGTGCAGCAGTTTGGCTGTGAACTCGCACAATGAAACGGCGACACAAAGATGCTCCCAGTTACAAGTTTAAAAAGCAGACAAAGAGTCGTCACATGTGCCTGTAAAAAAAAGAATAGAAACACACACACAATACAGAGGTGACCAAATTAAACACTAGCACATTACCTCGGACAGATCAGTCTCTCACTTTGAGAAGCAGATAGACTGCAGCTCCTCAGGTCCACCAACAGATGGCAACACAGAGCCACCGGAGCGACACCAGTGTGCATGCAATTCTGTCCATTTGTCTTCCAGTGAGAAACAGGAAAGACCTTGGCACAGGTCTGGATTCAGGAGACTCTGGTGTCCTTCAGCCGATTGACTCTGGCTTGATGTAAAAGCAGAGTCAATTACCGGCGATGGATCGATCACAGCCGTGCATCATCCTGGGAGCCACTTTTCCTACGTGAACTGAATGTGAAACTCAAAGTGTTACTGCTCGCTCCATTCCTCTTTGACAGACGGACAAAGCAAAGCAAGGAGGAGCCGATTTGAGTCTCCGACGGGCAGAACCTGAGGTTGGAGGTCAATTTACTGCCAGATATTTGGCTTTGCTGAAACTCAGCAGGTATATTGTTCTGATGCATTTGTAAGTTCCTTGTGAGGGAAAGCTGGACCACTTCGGTGTGAAAATATGCTGAACGCGCAAGAGCTTCGTCTGGACTTCCCCACTCAGGTGGACAGTGTGAACACAGAATCATGAGCCAGTAGATCTGATTATTACATGGAAGCCGCAGCTTCTCCTTCCTTCACTACTCGATATTCCAGCCACCCCCCCCCTGCCTTGCCTGACGGACGGACGGACGGACGGGGGTTGCAGTGCAGCCGTCTCCATCTACCCACAGAAAAAGGAGATATTGACCTGGACATTCTCAATCCAGTTGAGACGGAGGATGCGCTGTGATTGGATATTGATTAGTAGGTGGTCAGCAGCGGCGATTGGGCTCTTGGTCAGCGGAGAGAAACTCACTACAAATGACCGGTCAGAAGAAACAACAAAATGTTGTCAGACATAAAAGTCAGTTCAGCTGGTGATGGAATTTGTATTGGATGAAACAGGGCGGGTGTGTCTGAAAGTGCAATGAACGCATTCGTCATCCCTCCGTCTCCTCAGGGAGTGACTGTTGGACATCCAGAGCGGAGCTGAGTCGCCTCCTCTGGGTCTTCCTTCGGGACGCTTTACTGTCGACAGGGGGGGTCTGAGGCAGCCAGGCCAGACCTGCACCCTTGCTGCCCCCGTCTGCGTTGCACCGGTTCCTCAGGCTGCGGCGTACTGAGCGCTGCCCTCTAGTGGGGACCGGTTTGAACACATCCTCAAAATTAAAGTCAGCCTGCCAGGGGGCGAGGTCCAAACCGACTGCTACCCCGTCTTCCCGGCTATCGGCGCCCGAGTGGACAGGTTCTTGTTGACTAGCTGCGTCCACCTCCTGCTCCTTCACCTCCTGCTCCTTCACCTCCTGCTCCTTCACCTCCTTTTCATGACCTGTGTGCAGGAGCTCTGCCTGAATCACCCGCTTCTGCCGGACAGAACTCCGTCTGCCCTTCTCAGCTTTTCTCCGTGCTGGCTCTGAAGGCAGCCCCACGGTGTTATTAGAGTCGGGCGGGGGCACATCCACACTGCTGGGACATTCTAATTTCCCATCAGACTCTGCGTGGGCGTTGGGTTTCGTGTCAGCGTCCCCTTGTTCAAGCAGAGTGTGAGACGGTGGGGCTTCCCTTGATGCTTCGAGGTTAGCAGTGTTGTGGTTCTCACGGTGCTCCTCCATCGTTCCTCCTGCCTGGTCCAGAGTGTCCTTACCGGGCAAGATCCCACCAGAGACCCGCATCTTCCTCTTTTTCTGTCCTCTGCTACCGGTCTGTGTCCGTGACCGTTTCCTGCTCTCGCCTGTGGTGCTTTCTTCACTGGAGTCCAATGAAGGTTGTTCAAAGATGTTTGTTGCCGTGTTAGTCGTCTCAGGGTTCAAGTTGATCGCACAATCGGAGGCTGACGGGAGACGCGAGGACAGAGATATTAATTTCTACTCACTACTGCTGTCGTCTAAGACTCCTAAAAATAACAAACAACTTAAAACTATAGGTGCAGGTAAAAAAAAATGTTTTACATCAGAGGAAAATAAATAAATCAGTAATTCAAACTATTTTCCACCCAAAATCGCAGCAATCAAATGCTTAAATTGTTGCGAGTGTGAGGAGCTAAAGGCTGCGCGTCTTACCGGTGCAGCTCGGAGACGGAGACGGAGACTGGTTGGTGGACAGACTCTCTGTGATGGTACTCAGGACGGGCTTCTTGGAGACATAGACCCGCGTGCTGTACAGGGACCGATCCACCTCCTTGTTCCATTGATGTTTGGCTGTTGATGCCATCTGGGAAAAGACAAATCTGCATAGTTAGATCCGTTTGGACAGTGAAGAGAAATCCGTCTCTGGCTCGTCAATATCCACTTCCTCTAAAATACAGCCATCATTTTCTGTTCAACCAATCAATACTCCACTGACTGTCGAATAGCCAATGACTTCTACGGGGGTCTATTGCTGCTCTTTATTGTCTTATCTGCATGAAAACAATAAATGTGTCCAGATAAACATTTATTATGAGTGTAGCCACGCCCTGAAACGTCTGAATTCTCTGTCACTGAACTGCATTCCAAAAATGTGTTTACACACATTAATCCTGGAAACTGTTGCACAGGATTTCCTTATTTAGTTAATATCACAGATGGACTCAGGTCAAAAGGACGAGAATGGATTTATGAACTGATTAATAATACGTCCTATAGCGTGTTGTTCTATAACTCTTGTTCTATAATATTTGTTAAACTCCAGGCAATTCAAAGTGCGACACAAAAGCATTTAAACATAATAAAAGAGCATGAAATGATTTAGTTATTAAAAAAAAATTATAAAAAGAAAATGAAAGGTAACAGAAATAGAAGGATAAAAGTTACTGTGCTGTGTCAGAACAGAGGGAATAATAAAAAACAAGGTGAACAGGAAGGCTGAGTTCTCTGGAACTCAGTTCCAGATAGGGGGCGCATGAACACTGAACTCTGCTTGACCATCTTACGTTTTGTCTGAGGACAGAAACAGACCCGACTAGAAAAGCACTAGACCTCCGCCGAGCAGCTCATTCCCCTCATCATTAGATTCACACAGTCCACATGGTGATCTGGATCATCATCAAAAGGTTCTAGATTGTTCTTGGTATCTTTCCACACCAACCATAAAAAGTAAAAGTGAATCAGAGTTGAAGTGTATTTTTAACTGACTTTGGGGTTTTCAATGTTTTCCTAACATCATTCTGGATCCGATCCAGATGAAATTCTGTGGTGAGATAGAGGCTCCCATCACATGACGAACCGAATTCCATAAACATCGGTCAATAATAATAATAATCAACTGAGATATTGAGGAACACATGTTGAAGCTCCATTGACTGCGATGTTACAGAAAATGTCAAACTGATCCAGAATCCAGGATCTGTTCTGGATCGTCACTAAAATGTTATCATCTGTTCCTGGTAACATTCCCAACATGTCCTGAAAATTTCATCAAGATCCGTCCAGGAGTTATCTGCCTCAGTGGAGGTAAAAATATACAGTACAAATACACAAATACACATTTGTGACTTGTTTTTGGGAAAGTCAAATCAAATCAGGCCTGAATCACAGTCAAAGATGGGAGGCTGGCACACATGGGATCCGTTAAGTGTGTGTGTCAAAAACTACAGTGCAGCAGTGGAAGTTCTCCTCTCTCACACACACACACACACATCTTGTGATTTCAACAGACTTCCCAACATTTATAATCCTTCACTGAGGAGGATAAATCTTGCTGATATATATATCTCTTTTCTGCAGCTCAGCCGAAGTAATGCGTATTCCGATTGTACGGCTATCGGCTCCATTACTGCCTCCGTGACAGAAATCTCTGCTGATCTCTCAGAGAAGTGTAAAGAGAAATCAAACCCTCAACCGACCCACCTTTATCTTGCTGGAGGCTGACTTGGCAGCGGAGCGAGTCGGCCTCTTAGCGGGTACGTTCTCCTCCGGCAACTGGGAGAACAGAGTTGGTGTGAGAACACAGTCTAAAGGCTGTCTAACATATACTTACACAAATACAGGGACTATCATGGGACACAATTACATTCAGACCCACTGGACTCTGGACATTAGACGGGAGCACGTTATGATCCCTAAATTATTACAGTAAAGAGGTGAACCGAGAGCAGACCTTTCTCTTTCGACTGCTGGAACGAGCCGGAGCCTCGGCGCTGGATCGAGTCTCTGGCCTTCGCTGTAACAGAAGAGAGGCAGACGTGTCAGGCGTACGAAAGGGAAACGCTTCAGTCCGGACATGCGTGGGGGACGATTCCCTCATGTTAATATGCTGAGTCACGGACAGATGACCCCATCCCAGACTTCCCTCACAGTGATTCCTAAAACAGTCCAGACAGAAAAACAGCAGGTAAATTCAGAAGCAGTTGGAGCCTGAAAGGCTCCAATCAGACGCAGCAAATAAATTCAGTTTAAATTGACAGCAGTGAGCTTGTTAGCACAGACGGCCGCTGAAAGGAGGAGCTGCACCCGCTGAAAGGAGGACCTACACCCGCTGAAAGGAGGAGCTGCACCCGCTGAAAGGAGGACCTGCACCTGCTGAAAGGAGGAGCTGCACCTACTGAAAGGAGGAGCTGCACCCGCTGAAAGGAGGAGCTGCACCTACTGAAAGGAGGAGCTGCACCTACTGAAAGGAGGACCTACACCCGCTGAAAGGAGGAGCTGCACCCGCTGAAAGGAGGACCTGCACCTACTGAAAGGAGGACCTGCACCCGCTGAAAGGAGGACCGGCACCTGCTGAACGCACCAACTCTTTGGTATATTATCTAATACCACTTTTTAAGCAGGATTCCTGAATAATTATTCTGATCATTCAGAAACGACTGCTCCAACATGGCAGCAGTCTCTGTCCTTCACATGGTTTGTGTTTCAGGAATTGTTCATTTTGTGCAATAGTTATCTGTTGGAGTCTTTCTAAAAGGGCTAAAGATGATTAAAAAAAGAAAAGAAAATGCAATTCCAAAGATAATCCATCAATGTCATGCAGGAGAAACTGCCCGTCTGGAGCAGCAGAACCGAACACGCTCCGATCACTACAGATCACTTAATGCTGCAAATCTACTCAGAGTAACCGAAATATGTCATGTTTCAATGGCAGAGGTTCTAAAGGAACCCTAAAACACTGTAGGTCACACTGAAACCTTTTCAACTACAGCTACTGCAATCCTCTGGTGGATCTCTTTGAATCGTTCTGGTTTAATCAGTTATTTAGACTCACTTTGGAGCCTCAGGACACGTCTTCGGGAGACATATTGTTAGTCTCCCGAAGACTGCAGCGAGGACTAGCTTTGCAGTGTGAGGTAAGTCCAAGACGCAAAAATCATTTGCATTCACAGCAAGAAATAAAAACCAGAGCTGGTAATGGCTGCAGACCTTCCTTCTTTGGGTTCTCGGTTGGACTTCAGGTTGCTTCTCCTCTGACGTGGATGTCGAGTTGGATTCCGTTTCAGATTCGCAGGAAGTAGTAAGGAATGCAGTTTGGTTCAGAACCGTCTGAGAATCGTTAGCTGCAAGTCAAAGTAGTGAGTACGTGATTAGCATTGGGACAGGAAACAGAGACAATGTCTCACAGCTGGATCCTACTGGGCTGCAAAAGGTTGGATTTCTTAAACTCACTCAGGATGAGGATTCTGGACGTTTCTTAATTTCCATTTATTATCGTAGCTTCAAATTTGACAGTGAAAAAACAGGAGCGCTAAAGACATGAAGCTAAATGACAAAGAAAGGATAAAACATGGACGTGTGACAGGAGTTCACCTGGAAGAACGAGAGAAAGAGACTCCTCGTGGAAGGCAGCATCTAAATTCAACGGCTGGAGGTCCAATGCGAGTTCTGGAAAAGCCACAAATGGACTGTATTCTACGGACGGCATATATTATCTGAATAAATAACCTATGGTAAAATAAACTTTGATAACCAACCTGTATCACAAGCAGAGTCAATCTCCTCCATGGAAGGGAAAGCAACCTGGGATCAGAAGATGGAGAGCAAGCAGCAGGTCAGAGTTTGCTTCTCGTCACAGTGAAAGCCTCAAGTCTAGTTCAGTCTTCCATGATGGTCTGAAGGAAGCAGCCGATCAGATCAGGTGGTGACAGTGACATGAACTCTTGCAGCAACGTATTTATTTTAAACTTCCTTAGTTGGGGAAACTGGAGACACTTCCAAGTTTGACCCCCCGACTGTTGTGTTGTTGATGAGGTGGGGCGAGCACGCCAGAACAGGGGTCCCCAAACTACGGCCCGCCTCCACATTTGGCCCCCTGAACAATACCAGAGACCAAAAAATATATAAAAGAACATTTTCTTATTTTCCTTTCCATACAACACGAGTAGCCGGTGGGGGACCAATAATGGTATTCGGTGCATTTAAGAGGGGTCACTAATTCGATCTTTTGTTTCCTAAAAATAATATTGATGGTGGAGAATATATTAATATTCTGAAGAAAAGCATCCTTCCTTCCGTTTGGGACCATTTTAATGATTATTTATTTTATTAATAGTGTTATTATTCATTTCCTGACTTTTTTTCTGTGAAGAAAGGGTTATTTGGTGGCTGTCTGGAAAACAATAAACGTTTAGGCCCCCCTGCCATCGTCACACTTTTCCTGTACAAACTGACCCCGGCCCTCCATCAGAGAAGGGAAAAGTTTGGGGTCCCCTGATCTAAAGGTAGCAGGTGTTTCAGAAATGAAAGGAAAGATGACCGAGAACCCTTTCCTGGTGTCATGAAGAGAACAGTTCTCCTTGAGACACTGAATGTGGTGGAACATGAACATAACATAAATGTAAGTCACTACATTTATGTGCTGCTCTACCTGGTAAATCAAGAAACAAATAAAAACAAATGGAACATGTATCGTCCCGTAGGAAACGTCGCTGTTATCGCAGGAACGTTTTTCTACCTTCCAGACACTCTCTTCGCCGTCTTCTCCCTCAGACTTTCTTCTTGTACTGTGAGGAATGCAAAGTGTCGGAGAAGCACCAAAATCAATGACGCTGGCGTCTGGATGAGATTCTGGTGATTGGGATTCCCCCTCCTGCGGGTTCTTGAGCACTGAACGGAGCGCTAAGCTCCCACCGGGCGTGGCTGCTCGGGCAGGCGTGGCCCCCTTCTTCAATGGTGTGCTCGGGGGCAAGGTCTTATCGAAGAACTCAGGAGAGAGAGAACATCCAAAGCGCACTCTCTTTGTCATGTTTTTAACTGTGGACTCAGCGATGGAATCAACGTCTTCTGAAAGTACAATAAAACAGAACAAGCATCGTGTCAGAAAGGCGGGAAAACGTCAACCATACGGTCGCGTCTCCATCACTGCTGATTGGAGCTCGAGCCACAGAATGCGTGTGATCAATGCAGAGGCTTAACCTGGGAACAAAACAGTCAGAAACCTAATCAGCAGAACGCATGAAACTCTCTTACATGTTATTTTCCTTAATATATAGCATTAAAGAGAAAGAAAGTTTCTGAGACTATGATTCAGTATTTCATTATTATTTGGTTACTATTTTGGTATCTTTAATTTTAGCGGATCTGCAAGTTCAATCAACATAGATGAAAGTTTCCTCATACCGGTACATTTCATTCTAATTAAAATTTATAATAGTATATGAAAAGATAATTAACCTAGTAATAAATAATCAAATAAAACCAGATCTGTCATGTCTGTTTTCGTATTGGGAGGACCGAATTTGCTCCTCAGTGGGACGAGTGCTGATCTTAACCCCCCCATTGCCCCCGTCGACAGACGTCAAGTAGGTTTTCCATGGGCGCATCGGACGGAGGTCGGACTTCTACAGTACCGTAATGACGAGCTCTCCCCCGTAGGTGGCAGCAGCACTGCTCATCGATGAGCGATCGGTGTTATTATACAAAAGTACGACAGCCCCCCCCCCCCCAACCCTTTCCCTGCCACGGACCAGTTTCATGCCGGGAAAGTTTTCTGCAGGCCGGGGTAATTAAATTAAAAAAGAGAAACATAAATGTAACTACTAAACCGTATATTATGCAGTTGTAATAACTACGATTATTACACCTATATCTACACCATAAATGTACATTTTCTGAAGTTGTACTCTCAGTAATTGCTCCCGTCCTTATTTATTTTTTGGAGTAACGTATCACTTGACCAAGAAGATCCACAAGTGAATGTGACGTCGGAGAAAATCCGGTCGTTTTTTTCAAAATAAAATACCTGTCAAACTCTTATAATCAATACGACAGAAATTATATAAATAGTTTATTCGTTTGGTGCTATTGTTTATGCTGGAAAACGGCTGGCGGCGGCGGCTCTCTGGTGATGGTTACTCTACTTATCGATATAAACACGTGATTTATTTCATGCCTTATTCTCCAACACAGAAAACTGGACTGACATTAGTTAATATTCATATTCTCACTGAGAACGTTGACATTCTCCGCGTCTGCTCTCCAGACACGGAGAAGCTTCAAGCAACAGGTTAAAGCAAAAACAAAAGGCTCCTGCGTGGCCACAGAGAGCTCTGCGTGGCTACCTGCGGGGTCCTCCTCCAGCGGAGACGCGACATGGTGCGTGTCGAGGGAAGACTCGGGCCTGAATGCTGCAGCAGCTGCAGGATCATCAGCCTTCATCCGTTTGCTGGTGCGTTGGATATCAAACACACCGTCCTGTGAACCCAGAATAATGCACAGCTCAAATACTGGAGTTGAAGGGACTCAGCAGAACAGAGTGAGTGTTCCAGCGGTTTACTGGAGCGTCATCTCAAAACCCATTGATTATCATCCGACAACAGATTTAAACGCTGGTTTTCACGGTGGCCAGCCGATACAGTGTTGAGATGACAGACCTCTTCCCTGCACCATTCATTGTTAGCAATTAGCTCCTAATCTGAGGTCCAGAGGATGTTTTGGGTAAAAGATAAGAATAAGAACACATTCATAATTGTAAAAACGTCTGCAGACAGAGGCGTGGCTACATCTTGATGACTCGATGACACTAACTCTGCCTTTATTCAGAAGAAAACTGCACTGCCAGTGTCTCCCACAAGCCCAGATAAATGCAGAGGCCTGTGGCAGGAATGCATCCGGCGTAACACTTTGACAAAATTGAACATGCAGACAACCTTAAACTAGAAAAGCTGTTGGGATAAAGAACTGACCTCTGCATTTGAAGGAAAACAGGCTTGGAGCTGGAGGCCAGCCTGAAACGGTGCTGATACAAACGCAGCTTTGGCGTCTTCCACAGTCTCCCTGGATGGCAGTGGTTCTGGTGTCATGACCCGCTTCCCAGGCGCGTTGTCCTCCTGTGGCTACGATTACAGAACACGCATTGCATTCACTCTGTTGTACAACAGCAAAAGCATCGCCAGGGATACAGGAGACATTTATGGAACTGCTGTTTTTGTGCACAGAATGATTCTGAAGTCAAACAACTTGATGTCACACTTTCAGATACAAGTCAAATCTGAGTTTAGAAACCAAAAGATACATTAATTCAGCACACGAACCAAACGTGATGCGCTCAAGAGCATGCTTTTTTTCCTTTTTGGATAGTTGCAGTCAAAGTCCTGTGTAGCACCGAGACTTACCAACCAGAGATGAGTGTAAATAATCAGCGCAGGCAATGCAAGCAGCGTACAGAGAGGTAACAGCTTTGAGTTGAATTATTAAATGAGTACACGGAGCGGGTGTACCTCTTGTTCCTTCAAAGTGAACTGGAGGATCGGCGCACTGGTCTCTCTAATCTCCAACTGGCAGGCTTCTAGGGGGGCCAGGGGGCTCCTCTTGCTGGGTGTGGGTGCCGTCAGTGATGAGCAGTTCTCTTTCCCTCCATAATGGCTCTTCCTATCTAATACGTGGACAAAAACAAACGGGGCATTGCAATACGTCACATGATATTCAAATAAAGGCATAAAGGCTTTCAAAGGAAAGGAGATGAAGTCGAACTTCAGCCACAAGAAGCACAGAAACAATTTAATAAGTGGACCCAACTGTGCAGAAACCACCGCCGTGAGGTCAGAATAACGCTTATGCTGTGGAAATGCATGAATCCATTGCTCTTGAGCAGCGCCCCCCCCCCCCCCCCAGCAACCATAAAGAAATCCTACCGACACAGATCCTCCTTGAGAAATGGCACTATTAATCCTGTGGCAATGAGGCAGCCTCACCAGACAGATAATCTTTTGTCCTGATTCCTCCTCCGGTGTTGCTGTCCTGCAATGGCGTTGAATCACAGACCTCACGTTCTTCCCCATTCATCAAGTCCTGGAATGAGGCCATCTTTTCCCTCAGTGTGGAGGGGACCCGGGGTAGGAAGGCACTACCTCTGGCGAGCTGAGATTTGAGACGGCAGACACACACCTGCTCAGTCAAGCTGCTTGACAGGTCACAGACTAGTGAGATCACTGATGCGGTATTTCGGCGAGGCAGCATATTTGTCACGTCCTTTCTGTAATACGCTTTGGTGAACTGTCATTCATTCGCGCTTGAGAATATCCTGACATTATCATTCAAACAAGGGTAAAGCAGTACTTTCTGTCAAGCAAAATCTTCTCCTGCATCTAGAGTTCTCATATCCTACGTTTCCAACAATACTTAGAGAGAAATAATTCAAGGTAACGCGTTTCAGTTGGTCGCCTGTCGATTTCAAGGAGTCTAGACTTCAATCTGTTCCTTCTGTGAGCATTTCAGAAAGATTTAAATCGGCTTTACCGGATATTCAACAATGAACACAAAAACTTCTCTGATCCCATTCTACTTCAAACTAAATATTTTTGTACATCGTTATTTTGCCACGCACTGTGCATGAAAGTCTTTTGGTGCTGCCTCCTCTCTGTCAAGAATGCTGATGTTGATTTCCGTCTTACTGGCGTGAAGAAGCTAGTATATGTATATATACTGTGTATATATATATATATATATATATATATATATACCTGCTGTTTGCTTGTTTTGAGCAGTCAATATATTTGGGACATCCTGTGTAGTCTTTTGAATTACAGAAACAACAAAGAAGGGTGGGCTAGCTTGAAAGCAATACAAATGTTTTTCACTGATGATCTAAATACTCAGTTATTATATTCAGGGGTAGAACAAACAAACAAAAAAAACCTCCCGGAAATGTTCTCGGGGTAAGAAACATGAAAGGGGGGAATAGAGGTATTGTAATTTCAAAGTACTTATACTCCATCATGCTTCCAGTCCACTACATCTCCTAGACTTATTACGTTGCTACATTTATCTGAGAGCGTTATTTTTCAGAACTAAATGTATATACAGTAATACCTCGACACACGAGCGTGTTCCAGGACACGATCGTGATTCGAGTTACGCACTCAGTCCAGGAACGAATTCGACTTGTACGTCAAGGTATTACTGTATTTGTTTGTATATTATCCTTGTATTAAAACATTCTAAACTGATGAATTATTTTCTGTTTATCGTGTTAACACTATATTCTATGGTTTCATGAACCCACCAGTGTCTTCAGGATGAAACCATTAACAGGATACTCTTCCCACAGCCAGAATTATCGTAAAGTACAGTAAATTAGATCATTTAATAACTACTGACATTGTTATATATATTTTTTGCGCGACATGATCTAGCCCAATTATACTGTATATCTAAAAACAAATGTGAGCAGCCACATACAATAGCTATAACACCGCATATTCATGTTTATTTAACTGTTGTATCCGTCAGATAAAAACAATGCCTCACATTCCATTACTACCTTACAAGGCTCCAAGGCTTCTAAACTGTGTATGAAGCAGCTCACCTCTGGCGTTTCTAAGGTTGGTGGGGTCTTCATCCTCTCTTGCGCCATGAACCGGATGAGGGAATTTGTCTCCGGGGAGCCTCGGACACCAATGGTGGACCTCCGTCTAGCTTTCAATTGCGCTAAACGAGTCTTATCTAGAAGAAGAAGAGTATATTCTTTCAACAACGCGTGACTGCATGGTGACTGCAGGAAAATACCAAATTATGCTCGGTTTAACATTTTCACATTTATTAAAAATTTTTTTTTTTCCAGATCAATATAAAGTAAAAACTTCTGTCTATGGAAGGCGGTGTCATTGCAACATAAAACAAAGGACAAGTCCTCTCACCTTTGGGGTTTGACGCTGGTGCTGGGATGAAACTCCGGACGGAGATTCCAAACTGACAAGGAGTGAGTTCAGTGAAATTCAATGGGGCCGAGGTGTGATGCAATACAGGAGGAACAGCCTCTTGCAAGGAGGATGGCATTTTCTCCCACTGATCTTCCAAGGTGCCAGCATCACTGCTCTCCATCTGCACAGAACATGCCAATGGGGCTTCTAGCTTGACAGCAATTGGAACCATAGCATGGCAGCAGTCCTGCATAAAAGTGACGTGTAGTCACTGGTTTATAAAAACTCAACGTTTGTTAGCCATGACATTAATCAACAGAACGAATTCAACATCTCATATGATCAAAGCTTTATAATTAAGTCCACGACGCTGCAAAGAGTACATTTTCCAGTGACGTTAACATAGTCAGCCAACCCAGGAACACAGTGAAACAAGTTAGCAAGTTTGGTTAGCGTTAACTCCGGACGTCTTCTCTTGCATGTCTCATAATGAAAGTGTTTGTAATTTAACGTTAATTCTGTGGCGACAGTAAAGCCAAGACGACTGTCAAGAAATGTCACGACATTATAGTCGGAAAGTTATGCTAACCCTTGTTTGCCACAAGCTTATCACTAGATACGTTAACGTTAGCACACATCCAGCTACATGCTATCTGGAAAATAATCGAGTAACGTGAGGACACGTACCTCATAAATGTATGAAACACGCTTCTGTGCTGTTAGAATTCCATATACAAAAATCGCGTACACTACTGTATCACAATAAAATATAAATTATATTTCAATATATATCCATGTAAAACTCGAAAAAGAGGAGCAACACGGCGGATTCAAAATTCGCTCCTCTCCAGACCCAGCTGCCACCCATGGATCCCTCCGCAAGAGTCCGTAAAGCTCACGAACAAAATTCAGCAATAAAATTATTAAAAAAAGACAGTGCGTTATATATTCAAGCTTAAAAAAAATAAAAAGCTAAAAAAATACCAGAAATAACTAAGCATCACGATTCACACGGAGGTACTAACTTCCGTATCTTCTATGCGCTTGAAAGAGACCGGAACTTATTTAATATGAATTGACCAATAGAAGATGAGAATCTTCTTCTTCGTCCTTTTGGTTTTCAGCTGGTTAACCTTTGCGAAGGAGCATTACCGCCTCCTACTGATCCGGGGTGTGGATCAGGCGCCTTTCCTCAACTCCCTTACCAGACTGTATTTTTTACGGCCATAATTTTCGTTTATCTATTTTAGTTTTTTCCTTATGCATATTTACGTATTTATAGTTATTTGATTGATGGACAACTGGTCTATTCGCTCTGAACGGTGTTTCTGCTCAGGCTCACGTTTAAAAAGAGTTGCTTTTTTTCTGGGCAAACTTTAAGCATACAGTTCTTGATGAAATCCCCATCTGTACATGGCCGGGCTGATTTAGCGATCTCTTCTGCCAAAATAAAACTGGCCTTGACAACAGCCTGGCTTTGTGATTTGGCTTTTTTGAACAGCGACTGTAGAGATTTGAGGCCTTGTTTTAATTCCTCAACCTTCTGTAGCCTTTGTTCCGTGTCCATATTCTTGTTTTTGTCCGCGTGTTTCGTTTCATAATGTCGTCTCAAATTATACTCTCTCAGTACCTAGATGGTCTGCCTGATGCTCAAAATTAGAGTTGGCAGTTCTCTCACTGGAGAATAGCGTGACTTTGCATTGGTTGGTTGGCCGGTTTTATTTATTTGTACAGGTTATAGCAAGATGCTAATTTCCACCGGCAGTCCCTGGGCAGGTTGGTGCCACATTTATTCCTTTTAACACACAGCAGCGATGTGGGTTCGGGGGGAACCAACGGGGAATAATCAGTGTGTCATTCACATCCTTTTATTTCATTTTTTAATTGTCTCCAGTGAGCCAAGCCCCAAATATAACTCAGATACCCACCAATATAAAGCAAAAATTAAATGGACAAATTGTCATATATTAATAATGTAACCAGCCATCGGTTGTACTATTGCACCCTTTTCACAGTGCTCTGCAACCGGCTTCTGAAAACCTCTTCAGACTTTTCCAGTTGCAAACACACACCCAGAGTTTCTCCTTTGTCAGGTTTAGAGAGTGTGGTGTGGCTGCAGTCCACTGACATCAGATGCAACTTCAGGCCTCTTTATGCAGCTGGAACTGTCAGCCACATGAAGTAATGTGGCTTCTGCCGTTGACGGCATGCAGGCAATGCTGTGCAAGTTGATGAATGCTTGACTATTGTTGTTGTGCTGCACAGGCCGAGGAGAATAAAAAAAAAAACTCTGGATATTCATAGGTGAAATAAAACTGCATGAGCTTGACTTGTCCAAAACAAGATGTTTTCCATTTTTAAGAAACTGAGACACACAGCTCTCTACCAGCCTGAATCATAAGCATCTGCATGCGTTAAAGAAGCATTCCTGTGAAGACAGAGGCTCACAGATCCTGATTTTTAGGTCCTACATGAGTGAAGTGGTAGAAAAAACTGGATCCTACACTTTCTGTAATGAGCCTCCATCTCAACAAACAGGTTGGTGTTCTAAATCTAGACTGGTAAATTAACTACCGGTAATGACATCACTTTGAGATCATTACGTTTATTATTATATAAATGTTTTAAACAGACTGTTAAATTGCATGTGAAATCTGTGGACTCCTTTATTAAGAAACAAAGTCACACATCTCAACTATATCTCTATTTTTATTTGTGTATATATACACATATAAAAAATAAGGACATATGTACAATGATAATAAATATCAACATGTTTTTACAAGTGAAATAAGTTACTTAAAAAAAAATACAATAAAGCAAATGTGGGGCAAAATCCAATTGGAGTGATGGAATAGTTCAAATAATGCAAATAAACAGCAAACATAAAGCCGTGTGCGAGGGAAAAGTTCATGAGCAAAAACCTTTTTTGAGAGAACAAAGAACTGAAGAAAAATGCACAAAGTACATCATACATGCATTTTTAAAAAACTTGAGACCTGTAATCTTTTATCTTTTCTGTTTCTGCGGTGTTACATCAAAAGAAAATCCCGAAGGTAGAAGGGAAATATACTAAGACTTAACCAAGTACCAGTGTAAAGCGCTAATGTCTTAGCTTTTTGCTTCAGGGACTTTCATTTTGCAAAGGGGACACATTCCATCGACTGTTCTGCTCTGCATCAACAGACACATTTGATTTTTAAGGGGCTGAAAGAAAGATCTGATCTGCGCAGCAGCCAATTTACACTCACTGTGGGGATCACAAATGCCAGACTGCGAAGTGTAAATCTGCTAAATGCAGGAAACCTGACATTCATTCTCATTTCCCTGATCACTCTTGATCACTGGATAATATTAGCCTTCAACCGCTTCACAGACCTCCAAATAATTTATGGTTTTCTTCATGTATTTTAACAAAATAAAATAAGAAATTAATTAATTATGAAATATCACATCAGGACAAAACGGAAACAAACATTCTGGATGCAGAAATGGGGAGATGATGTTCTAATTAATGGAATAGGAAACACGTTGAATTTGGATCAACGATCAGTTTTCCTTACAGATTTTCAGTGTGTTTCAGTTCAATCAAAAAGAGGTGAAATGTGAATGATTTGTCAGATTCCCAGTCATTATTCCTGCATTGGAGTTTCCCTATCTTGAAAATAATTCAGAGGAAACTGTATGCCATGTGAGTTTAATATAAGATGAGTTTTAAATTTTTGGTATATTATTCAGCCTTTCATGAAGAGAAGGGGTAAAGAACTGGCTCCCAGCAGATCAATACTGACATAGTAACAGGTCACCGACAGGAAGCCCTTTAGCTTCAAGTCATTTCTGCATTTTATACTTGAGGGACAACTTAGCTGCAGATAAACTATGCAGAAAGGCTGCATGTATCAGCACAGTGTAGCAAAGCGGACGGACTCAAATATCGACCTGGAATCAAATCAAATCAATTGAAGTATTTTAACAAGAACAAAAGCAACTGCAGTCAACTTTGGCTTATCCAAAAGGTGAAAGAGGCACAGAAAAAGTCAACGTGTTGAAGCGCAGCCATAAATTCTTTGACAACCCTTGAACCATAAAAACATTTGTTCTTTTTCGTTGTCCAAAGAGAGCATTAGTGTCCCACATTTTCAGTGTCTGTAAAAGTCCAGAAATCGATCAAAATGACGCACTTGTACAATGAAGATCATATCAAAGATGGACAGTCCACTTGCAGAGGATCATGCATCACGAGGATGGAGTGCTGATGGCCGAGTGCTTCTTCAACCTTGGGATCATTTAGATATTCTGCATCTCTCTTAGCATTCTGTCGACAGCCGGGGGGGACAAGGTTATTTTGTCCTCTCCATCATTCTTGCTGCGTTGCTCTGGTCCTGACAGACATAATCCAAAAAAAAACAAAAGCCACTCCTGTCGGATAAAGCAAAAAGAAAATAGAAAAAAAAGAGGACACAATATTTTAACGTTAGTATGAAAATGTAAGAACATTTGTGTGGTGTTGACGTGAAAAGGTCTGAATGGCAGAACATTTTCCAGTCATTGGGAAACAACTGACCTAAAAAGAATATTTTGTAAATAGTTTTTCAATGGTTTAATTCAGTGTGTAATTTAATTACCCCCCCCCCCCCCCCCCCCCAGCACACACACTGTTTTCAGTTTCAGTGCTGCTTTAGCTAACTGCCTTTCAGCAGCTTCACGTGTAACAGAGATAAGAGCGATATCGATCTTTTCATTTAAGTCTCAGCGGAAAAGGCAAATGACCGTATTCAAAATGCTGAATTAACTCCCCTTAGCGAAAAGATGAGTCCGATAAGATAAGCCGAATAAACAAAATGCTTGTTTATTGCTATGCTGAGCAGCCAATAAGCTCGTTATAGGAAATTGTTTTAAGACTCAAGTTGGGTTAAGACTTTATGTCAATTCGTTTGCATGAATTTAATTAAGTGGAAGAATACCTTTCACTGGTTTGTGGTTGCTCCTCGCTTTGATGCCAGCATCACAAAACACTATGTGTGTGTGTGTGTGTCCTCTGTTTAAGTCCACAGTAGCCCCGGATCGGTCTCTGGGCATCGGTAGGGGGGGGGGTCAGGGTGCACCACATACACACTGCAGTCCAGAAGCATTGGCAATCAGGGGAACCACAAGTGTGTGAGTAAGTGCGTGTGGGAGGGGCTTTAAGCTTCTTGGCAGTGCGAGTTATCACCCAAACCGGACACACAGATATAAAGCACTTATTGAGACATCCACAGCGGTCTCGACTACATTCTCCACGCTGAATGTCTTCATATCGGCTTCCATTTGGAATTAAGTGAGCAGCTATTGTGCCACTGCTAAAGATCTGAATTAAAAACGGCCATTTCTTTGTTATGAAATCAGGAGCAAAAGTCCCAAAGGGGCTCAAACTGAACAGACATCTGTCGCACAACTGTGACCCGACGAATCAGAGTGCAGCGGGCGTCCCACTGGAGCAGAAGGTGCGTTTGAAAGTCTCTACGGGAGGATAGGAAAAGGGCGTAAGTGCTTTGTCCCTCGCTTTGCCGTTCACAGAGAGGAGCCTTCCAGTCACTCAAGATCTGTTTGAACACTGATGAAGTTCATAAGTCATAGACAAACAACAAGACACACTGCATCTGAAGTCAAACATCACAACAAATGAAAGTCGAAGGGGCTGTGAATTCTCACCACGGATAAATACAACAAAGGGAAATAAATACAAATTGAGCAGAGAACGTTTGAGAGATTGTCCTTCATTCCAAAAGTCACTCGTGTTCATCGCGCCGATCCGCTTCATTTTTCCATTTCATTTCCTCTCTGTCTCTCGCTCGCTCGCTCTCTTCTCCTCTTTGCCCCCCCCCCCACGCAGTGCTCCTTCTACGGGGGGACGTGATTGTCGTCTTGCATCTGGATTAATTAGTCTTGTTAACTCTGCTCTCACACTCTTGGCTCACAAACACAAAATGTTGAAGTGCATTAAGCCGAAAACGTCTCGAGGGGGCAGAATGACAGAGAACCGGTTCATGCCGATGCTCAGCTGCTTCCCTCGCCCGCCGCCTTGTTCCAGCCCAGCGGCTACGAGCCATTCGCTTTGCATTCTGAGGTTTCCTCTGCGTCCAGCCTTTTACATACACAATATACACCTGTGGCAAATTGCACAGTGGAAGAAGAAACCGCCACAATCATGAGTGCATGTTGCCCAAAACACAATAGTAACACGGCTGCATTTTTGGCAAAACACGGTTGACGAGTGTGTATATTTAACATGCTGTGTGCTATCGATGTCTCCAGTGAGCCAAGCAGGCATTGGCAGAGTGAGAGAGAGAGAGAGACCATGGGGAGAGAGTGAGAGCAGGCATCCTTAAAAGGAGGGAGGTAGGTTGGTTGTTTTGTTTTTCCAACTCAGGATAAATGGAGACGGAGGAGGACGGGCCTAGACAGACGACTCCTCGGGGTTGGCATCAGGCAGCACGCTCCTCTGCTGCAAGGTGCGCCTCAGCTCTTCCTTGAAGGGGCTGGAGTAGTCGTTCCCGCCCATGCCGAGGCCTCCGAGCCCGCCACCCCCAGCGCCAGCGCCGCTAGCCCTCTCCTCCCCGGCTGTGCTCAGATTAAGGCGGATGTAGCCGTTGCTACCGGAGCCGCGGATGTTAGTGAGACTGAGACGGCTGGGGGAGTGGATGGGCTGGCCGGGAATGGCGCTGGGCGACGCCGTGCTGCTGACACTGCTGGGCCCCAGGGCGTGGCCGGGAACGATCTTCAGTGAGCCGTCAGAGTAGTAGTAGTTTGCGCCGGTCTCCCAGAAGCGGTCCTCGTCGCTGGGCATCTTGCTGGGCACGAAGGTGGGTGGCTCCTTGGGCAGGGTAATGGGGTAGACCAGGGTGCTCTCAAGAGGCTTCATGTCCACTCCTTTGCCCAAAGCCAGCTTCAGCCTCCTGCGAAGATACAGCGCTGCAACAAGGAGCAGCAGGCATGCTGCTCCAAGAGTGATGACCAACACCCAGAAGAGCCCCATGCTGCTGTCTGGAGCCCGCGCCTCCATGAAGACCGGAGCGCTGGCCACTACAGCCACCTGGTATCGCTCGGTCTGAAACTTCACCCCTTGCTCCTCGGAGTAACAGATATATCGTCCCGCTTGCATCGGGCCCGCTTCAGGGACGACGAGTGCCTTGAGGGTCCGGTCAAAGCGAGCGCCTCCTGCCGCCGGGTCGCCGAGCTGGAGCTCACGGTCATTGAGAAGCCAGCATGATCGAGCCAGGTTGGACACCAACTGGCAAGGCAATACCATGTCAGAGCCCACCACCACCGTGATGTTCCTGAGACGCGAGTGTTCTGCAGAGGGGCAGACGCAGGGTGGAGGAGAAATAAGAGCGAGTTAGGGAATCATCCATAATAATTAGAATTCTTATTCTAAATCTGCCAGCTCCCGACTTCATTCACTCCAAATGTTTTCAACTAGTTTGGCTGCAAACCACGCTCCCTTCACTTGACTTTCTCCCACGAGGGGGCCACTGCTGTGGTGTCCCTCCATGCTCACCAGGGCTCGGGATGGAGATGGGCTTATCGAACTTTCCCCGGCTGAACCTTTCCAGCATGAGGTCCTGCGACAGGGAGGAGGTGGACCTGGGGAAGAAATGCAGACGGCGGAGCAGCAGCTCAATATTTGTTTCTCATCCCATATGCAAACAACTCTTATCGTGAATACATGGTTTGTTTGGTTGTTTGTTTTTTTCTCACAGCACGTAAAGCTTACAAAACAGTTTATAAAACCTTTGACTTCACTCATCTACAGTACATGGAGCTGCCTCCATCTACCAAAATGAATTAATGCATGGGTAAATACATGTTCTAGTCTTACCCGCGGTGGAGGTCGATGCGGACGCACGCCCGGCCCTCGCTGTCCCACGCGCAGTATGGGTCCCGGGCAAGCAGGCAGTCTGGCTGGGACTGATAGCGGCTGCAGTTGGCCAGAGGCAGCTGGAGAACCTCCGAACGAGAGCCGATGTAAACGTACTTCTACAGCGGCGCAGGAAGACAAAGAACAGGTCCAGCCGTCATCCGGAGACAGAAAGCAGAGGGACAGAGGGACTCAGTTAGAGGTTAGCGTAGATAATGGGAGAATCACTCTCGATTACAATAACATTTACCCCCCCCCCCCGACCCCTCGTCCAATCCAATCTGGGATGTGCCGTCATAAAATGTCTGGTCGTGGCTCAGCCAGCATTAATGAGATAAGCAGCAGGCTGGGAGTGACCTGTCAAAACGGCAGTGATCGGGAGACATGCCATTCAGAAGCCACGGGGACACAGCCGGGGTCAACACACGGGGCTCCGCTGACAGGACAGGGGCGCCGGTGTCAACAGCGGGAGCAGAGGTTCAAATCCACGCGGCAGTGACGGACTCTAGTCACGCTTATTCTGGAGAGGGCGTTGGCTTCATGAGGCAACAAAGAGCAGTGTTGAAAAAAATAAAAAAGACGCACCAGCCCGGCGGCACTGCGCTCGCCGTCTGTAGATTATAAGTGCCTGACTGAAAGGACTCAGTGGAAGACGGAACCCCCCCCCCCCCCCCCCCCCCTTCACGCTGAATAACAAAGAACAAGTGATGCAACAGTGAAGCAAGCTAATGGAACCCGAAACCACACTTTGGAGGGATACGATCAGATGAAGTACAGAACTCTATACTAGACGAGGAAGATTAACCAAACAACAAGGAAACTTTGAAAAATGTCCCCCCCCCCCCCAAAAGACCATTACATTTCCTCATCTCTCAAAAACAAAGACAACACATAGCCAGGAGTCCGTGATGAAAATACACACAAGGCTGAGAGGAAGCAGCTGGAATTCCCAACTCAAACTACTTTTTTTTATTAAAATGTCTGGTCTCTTAACATGTTCTAAACTGAAATGCATCAAGGCAGATATGAATCAACAGAAATGTCAACAGGCGGATGTACCTTTTGTCTTATTATAATAGTCTTAGAACTAAATGGAGATTGTAAGTCTGACAGCGGTACAATAATAATAATAACTTCTACTCCTTTCCCGCTACACTTTCTGGATATTAGAATTGGAAACGGGATCCAACAGTTTCTAAACCTGAAAATACAGCAATGGAGATCTGAGAACGGTCCCAACCTATGTGAAGTTTGAATCAAACCTTTTCACTGTGGTAAAAATAAAAAATACATTTAAACGCCATGCCCCTAATTAGAAATGCAGCGTTTTTTGTTAACCATGCCAAGCCCAATTCAAGGTAACTCTGACGACACCACATTTTTTTTCAAATTCCTCAGGAGAAAAACAAAACAAAAATGCTTTCCCATGCTGGGAATTCAATTCCCTGTTCAATATTGTCTGAAAAATTTAATTTAATTTAGTGAGAACAGCGTCCTTTTCCCCCTTACCTTGGAGTGGGAGATGGTCAGGCTGTCCACTGGCTGGGCCGTCTCAAACAGTTGGATCTCCTCTATCACGTGGGTCTCGGAGCCCAGAATCAGCACCCTTTGCAACCAGCCTTCTTCTGTAGTACACATGAAGTGGAAGAGGGAAAGGATTCAGCTCACTTCCCCACTTTTTCAACCAAACGTTCTAGTATTTGTGTGTTTATTCATGGAGGTGTGAGAACATAACAGCTATGCCACTCAAACTGAGTCCCAAAAAGAAGATAGGTAATAATCCCAGCTCATAAATATAAGTATTGCTGAGTAGTAATTCAACACACACCGAGAAATTCAGAGTATTTTATCTAAATATAAGGCACTTTTGATGGAATAGAATTGTACGACACAGTCCAATTTGCTTTTTAAAATAATAAAACATACATGTAGCAACGACAACTTCAGTTGCTGCTGATTATACAGTTCAATGCTAAACTTTGACTGACCACAGCAGGAACAATGCATATTATGACATTCATAATATATAAGGTGCTTCACTTGAGTTGTGCCAAAGACTCCAGATCCGAATCCGAATAGATTTATTGCCGTCGTTAGTGAAAGGATTCACAAACTAGGAATTTTTCTCGCCGCAATCGTGCAACATGAAACGTAAAAATAACGACAATTAATAAAATGCATAAGTACAGCACTGGGGGGCATGGGGCATGCAATAAAAATAAACTAAGATAAAAACATAGGAACAGAAATAGCCACCACAAAACAGCAGCATCAAGAGTGGATCCACATCAGCAGCAAAATGCTGACACAATGGCAGGAACCGGTTATAAAATGATCATGAATAGCAAAACCACAGAACTGGAGCACTGAAGAATCCATACATACAGTCGCTACTGCAACTTCCATCCACTTCATATTTTGAAATGTGAATAGCAGCTACACTAAACTTTTATTGCCCCAAAAAGAAAAAGAAAAAGAAAACATGTCCTGGCAGGACACAACATGGATTACTGAGCTGCATACAGGCCAGCAAGACGTTATTCTACCTCAATGTGGCTTTAAAAGGGCACAGATGCCGACATCGTCCTTTCAAGACTTTGGAGTGACATTATCAGCAATATTTAAAAAAAAAATTCCAAGTAGTGTGTGTGTGTGGGGAACTGAAGGTGGAGGAAGAAGAGATCCTGCGCTCCTTTCATGTAGGACATTGTGGATGATTTTAGATCTGCCGGGATGGAAGGAGATTCATGCACAGCTTGTGTGTGTGTGTGTGTGTCTATGTACAGAGTAGTACTCCACGCTGAGCGGTGCTTTTCATGTGTGGCCCTCTTGATCAAGTGTCTGACACAGATAATGTGAAAAGTTAAACCAGTAGCCAACAGGAGGATTTAGAGGAAGCACACACACACACACACACACACACACACACACAGTAGGCATATCATCACACTCTCCTCTAGACAAGCGCTCCCTCTCTCTTTTCACATCAGCTGTCGCTATGCTGCAGCTAATAGCTAATCAAGCCTGCAGCCCAATTGGCACTACGAGCACGCGTCTGCCAAGGGCCCCGTTGAGTTTGTGCTGTGAAGCACGACAAGAGGGGATGACTGCGCTTGGCTCGGGGTGTGCGAGCGTGTCTATCGGTTTGTGTTGCTCGTGTGTAACCATGCGCGCTTTGGTGTGTCCCATGCACGTGTCCGGCCTGGCGTCCCTGGTCGCCAGCACAGAAGCCAATCTGACTCTGTTGTTGTCCCACCGTCGCCTGCCACAGTCACTCTGCTGCAGCAGTGACATGAATGGTAAGTAGTTTTGTATCTCTTCATTCATGAGATGAGCTGCATTCAAATTCCAGTTCCTTGGAATCCACTGTCCGATCTCTGTGAGTCAGGATTAAGGCTGTGGGAAGGCAGGCTGACTTCAGACACCTGCATGTGTTCCCGGTGGCTACTGACTGAGCTATTAATTAAGTCCCGCATATGTAGACGCTTCCTTTGATGCGTGAAGACGGATCTCAGCATGCAAATTAAATGCTTAATTGAAACCCAGCTGAACTCCGGCCAGATGGCTCGATGTTTCGTGCCATCACACCGAATGCCAGCAACTGTCCCCGCCTGCTGCCACGGCCTGCAAGCTCTCATGTCGTCCTACAAATAATGTATGAAATGCACACACACACACACACACACACACACACACTCACAGCAGGGGGAAATGCAGAAAGACTGCACCACTAGGATGTACTGTAATTGCTGCATCAAGAATATCATATTACAAACTAGAAAAGCACTTTGAGAATTCAGACCTCCGCCAAGTACTTTAGTCCCCCCCCCCAGATTTCAGTCGTCCCAATGGTGTGGATCAAAGAGAGGTTCAAGGGCACGGAATATATCGGCATGCTGTAAGGAACACTCACGTGAATGTTGCTGAACAGAACGTTTGTTTCTCTGATCTAACGTGTATCTTTTCTTTGTGAAGAGATGGAGCACCAGTATACAATTTCCCACAGGTTTTCCCGACCCTGTTGCTCCTCCAAATAAATCCTCCAGACGCCAGCCAAAAAGGTCATTTTGCTCTGGACCGTTTCATTCTGAGAAAACCTTTTATATTTTTTAATTCAGACCCGGGATTAAAACACAATCTTCTATCCGTTTGCTGGATTTCATGCGTGTTATTCTCTGCAAACACCTTGTATGAATCATGATTCTAATCACTTATGGATGATAATGTCCAGTACAGAACAGACCAGCTGAGATTGGACACATGTTGCGTTTCTTTCTGCTTCTCTCTGTGTTTCCGTGTTAACCTGAGCTCTCTAATGTGTTTCAGGTGTTATAACAGGAATAAGGACAACATATACATAAAGAAACCGGAAATGCGTTTATGTTGTTCTTGAAGGAGCAAAGGCCGTATGTTGACCCCAACCTCCTGCCCTTAGGGAGCGGTGCTGTGAATGCGTTTCTGGGAAAGAAGGTAACAAGAGTTTTAGTTCTGGATGTTTGATGCCATCTCATTTCTAAATGATGGTGATTTTTCTGCATTTTATTTCATGAGCTACACAAAAGCTGATACTTTAGTCTGGAGAATCCATATACTTTCAAACCAATGGCCAAAAACTTTAAAATGAAGGTTGAGTACAGACAGGAGGGTCCGCCTGCATTTATCTGCATTTCTAAGCATTAACAAACCTTTATCGTGTGGGGAGCATCATTAGTGTTTGCTCATGTGTTTCTGCTCACGTCTGCATCAGACAGCTTGTCAGTGTGTGGTTGCGTTAGGACTGACAGTGTGTTGCTGTCTGTCCACAGTGGAAGTCTCTGCCAGAGGAGGTGCGGGAAAGATATCACCAAGAAGCCCAAATAGAGAAAGAGCTGCACAGAAAACAGCACCTGGAGTGGGCATCTAGCCACAACTATGTAAGCAGAGACACACACACACACACACGGTGTGTCTGCTGATCTGACTATTGTATCTGTGCAGGGCAGGAAGTCGGCGAGCACAACGAGGAGACGCTGACCGAGTAGCCTGAATCAAATCATCTTCAAATAAAATCTACTTTTCTTAAAAATGACTCAACTTTGTCCGTAGCTCCACTCCTATGCCAAACATCTTCAAGCTGGGTTTTAGTGTCTTACCCTACGTGTGAGCACAGGCCCACCTGGTATAGTGACCGCCTCCATAAAGCAACTCCCTGCTCACAAGGACCGTTGTCTTTCCCAGTTTCACCCTTTCAACGGCAACAATGCCCAGAGACATTGATACAAGCAAGACGTCTTACTGTCCAGCTTGCAATACAATTTGTTTTTTGAACAAAACCTCGTATTTCATGGGACATGATGGCAACGGTGTCGAGGAGGCCATTGACACTGACTGAGAAGATCGATGCGCTTCATACGCACGAGACGGGAGGCACCGGGACTCGAGGTCTGGCACAGCATTTTGGAGTTGGAGAGATGCAAATTGAGAGCATTCTCAAGAGAAGAAGAGAGTCGAGAGATGTCTGTGAGAATAAAGTAATGCTCCATGCAGCAGAAAAATGAAATAGCTGAACTGAGTGGAATGAACTGGCTCCACCAGTCGTCCTGCGGCACAACAACCAGACTCAGATCTTGCACCGGACAAATGTTACAAAACCGAATGTTGAAGTTCACAGAGGACCGTGCATCAATGCCATGATGCTAACAACTGGGATTGCTAATTATTGCCAGCATAGCTACAAAGAGGGTAACTGAGTGACACACAGACTGAGTGAATAAATACTTAACTTACAACTGGCCCGAATAATCTAAATACCAGAGACTCTTTTGTGAGGGTTATCTGTTTACTGCCTGTTTACCTTGTCATCCATTCTCACACCTGTTTCCTATTTTCCTTCAGGACCTGGCGCTGCAACTCACGGATTGGCTGCGGCCACGCTAGACGCACCTGAGGCATAACCCAATCGCCACCAGCCCTTTCAGCGTCCGCTTCCTGTCAGACTATTTCTGCTGTTTCCTCGTGCCGTGCTTTCTCTCCGCGTTTCTCTTCTGCGTTGGCCACAGCCGTCTGTCGGTTGCCGGTTGAGTTTTGATATTCCTCCGGGTCGTATTTTTGTGTTTGTATCCCTATTTATTATTTCTGCCCGGCCAGGACAGCGTTCTGAAATCTCATTTGTTTCCTGACTGAGCGCGAGTCCCGAGTTATTTCCTGTCGTTTGTTTAGCCAGTCAGTCAATTTCTACTCAATATTTAAATCTCTCTTTGTAAATTGTCCACTGAAAATATGAAAAGCAGTATTTTTGAGGGACAACTTGTACCTGTGCCAATGAAGAGCATGTTGTACGCTCTCTGGTCCAGGGCGCTGACCCGATCCACGGCCAGCCTGGTGAAGTTGACCCCTTTGGTGAGCAGCAGGGGCCGAGCCAGGGCTTTGTCCTCCATCAGCGGGTGCTTCTTGGCAAAGTTGAGCGTGGCATCGGGTAGCTGCAAAGAGCTGTTGTAGCCGCTGGCTCTGTCTGAGTTGGTTATACACTGCAGCACAGAGAGAGAATGGAGGGAACCGGGTGGAAGAGGAAAGAAATGAAGGAGAGGATGAAGGGAAGTATGAAAGGGCCAAGAGGGAGAAGGGTGGGGAGGAAGCTACTTAGCTTCAGCTGGCATAGGCATGGTAAGGTGGTCTTTAGATGACTACACTCCCATCCTCTCTGCCCCCCCCCCCCCCTTTCACTCTCACTCTTGCTTCCGCCTGTCATCACAGCCTCTCCTCTGCTGCCTTTCATTTCATCCTCAATCATTTCATTTTTAGCGCAGTAATACCTTGACATACGAGTATAATTCGTTTCTGGACCGAGCTCGTGACTCAAATCGCTCGTTTGTCAAATACAATTTTTTCCATATAAAATAACTGAAAACAATTTAAGCCGTCAAAAAACAACCAAACCAATGCCAACAATTAGATTTACATTAGACTTACACTTACATAAACTTAGACATAATAGTCGTTATACCTTTGGAAAGGCTTTGAAAGCAGTGAAGCGCACTCGCAGCGCTGCAAAGCATGCGTGTCTTAAATTTACGCTCGCATCTCAATGCAAAATATTGCTTGCAGGGTGGCTCGTATCTCGGAATGCTCGCATGTCGAGGTATTACTGTACTTTGTTTCTTGAGCGTTGTTAAACTTCTCAACTTCCCTAGCGACAGTACACAAAATAATAATAATTTCCTCTCTCCCTCTGTCACGGTCCCTCCTTTTCCCAATCATATCTGCAAGCGTTTTGGAGTAGCTGACCAAAAACAGTGAACACAACCCCCCCCCCTGCATTTTACAGTAATAAATGCTTGACAGTTTGTGGCTCCGAGCGTCTTACCGATCCAGGCCGCGGGACAGGCAAAGCACCGGTGTAGCGTCCCCACCTTTGGGATGCTTCCCTGTACTCTTTGTAGGATCCTTCAAACACCTTCTTCACATCACCAATCTGGTACTGGCACACCGCCGACACATCCACGTCCCCCCTGAAACATAGTGGCACGACAGTGGATTAGCGATGCGTCGCAGCAAACATCAGGAGATGAAATGTCCTGCCATCCACTTTAGGGAAATGTGTCTCCTTGATTAGATTGGTCTGACAGTAATAAAATCAAAACGAAATATACGAATATGAAATTTACAAAACAGAATATGGGGAAATATGGCAATTCATAAAAGTTCCAACGTTCCAACTTTGTGAATGAATGGTCTCTGTGAGCTCTCGCTCTCCCCCTCCATCCATCCATCCAACACAAAACGTAACATGGACAGTAAATGTGCATGCAAACATTATCATCAGTGCATTCACAGTGAAGTAAATATTGAGAGTAAATATTTACTCTACATAAACCATCCCTTTCTGAGGGCGCTGATATGATTACATGACACATCTCTGCTCTTGAAATGAAATCACGTAATTCCTTCCTTGATAGGCTGCTGGAATCAATCAGTTCATTTGATGCGACCAGCGGTGATGTGGGATTTTCCAATTCCATTTCAGACACCATACTGGGACTGAAATTGGTATTGACCCGTTAAAATCACACTTTATATCACTCATCTCACATTGACTGGAATAAAAACATCTTTTTTTTTTTTAGATCAACCAACCAATCAACATTTTCAGACAGAGACAAAGAGTCATAAACAAATCAAACATTTCACCCTAATGAATGAAAATGAAAGTCCAGGGTTGGTTCGTTAGCAGGAGGCGCAAGGAAGTAGCAAAGTCCCAAATGAGTGGTCTCATTGCAATTTCTTGCAAATTCCGTCTTAAATTGAATGTGCTAAAATTTTCGATTGATAAAAGGTGCAAAAGGAAAGAAGCGTCTATGTCCAATAACTGAGCGCGTTCCCATGTTAGCATGCAGCACTGGTTCCATAAGGTGAACGTTAAAGCCAAAGGACAGCGCTGATGTCTTAGCCAGTTAAACAGCTCGTCCGTTCAGGGATATTAGGCCTTGCATTCTGAATCATCATTTGCATAATGTCCAATTATCTTAATGTTATCTCCATCGAGGAAACACAAAGGGGCTTTTGAGGAATTCCCAGCGAGTCACACAGAGAGAGGATTAGGCCTTCTCCCTCCTCCAGAGGCGTTGGGGGTTCTGAATGAAGAAAGTAAAGCTGGAAGTTTTTAAAACGGGTTCACTTTGTGATATGATATCTCACTGAAGAACACGAAATACCGGTGCCTGTGACTTCACTCACAGAGAAGACCTTCTGCCCTCTCTCCTCTTAGGGTCAGGGCCGCTGATCCTTCCCTAATGATAATTAACCAGAGGGCCTGAAGCTGTCAGAACTCAACATTACTCTGGAGGAATTTAGGTCTATAAAGGATAAAAAAATAGGACCATTGGTCAATGTGATTGCTTTTAAAATTTCACTATTCCTTGATTCCTTGCACTGCATTTATTCATTTCTCGTGTATGATGTTTGACCGTGGGGTCTGCTTACTCACTATCCTGACCAGATCACTAATGGAAAAGATACTTTCGATCTCAATGATGATTTCACCTTGTTAAATAAATTATATTAGCCTTATGCACATACTTACTTATTGCTCTATACCAGGGGCGGGGAAACTTGGGTTCCAAAACTTGAGTGAATTGAATGCATTTTTTTAAAGGCTCCCTTATTGCATCCATCCAGATTTTTTTGGTATCCAGACAGGCATCCGGATTTCTCTCAAAATTGGATCTAAATTAGACCAAGACCCATCTTCAGATTTTTTGTCATCAAGATCCATCCAGACTTTTTTCCGTAATCCTGCTAAACACAATGTGGGGTACACATTTTTGAGGAAAAAAAGCTTTTAGGACATTATTTTAAGCAAAGGGGTCCGTTCCAAATGGTTGCTTCAATCAGTTAATCTGTGCTAAAAAGCCTTTGAAATATTGTCCTTTGTCTTTGTTTCATTGGAATGTGAACCGAAATAAAATTCCTTCATTCATTCATCTGTGATTAAAGAGTCACAAGAGTCACTTATCACAACCACGTTAGTATTTTAAACACCCTCGAGGTGCTCTTATTGAATTGACTGCCACATTTTAAGTTGGTGTCAATTTTTATGCCTTAGTTTGTTAAGAATTAAATGTAAATGTAACCAAGATGAAATTAGCCTCAGCAGAATCAGGTAAAACAAGGCGACCTAAAACCACCGATAAAATAAATAAGACATATTCAAACAAACTCACAACACAGCAAGCAAAAGGTTGTTATTTCTAAGTGAACACATCATTACACGGAGTGCATAATTAGAGCCGGTATATCAGAGTGACCGGCTGACTCACGGTTTTAATAAAAAGTGGAGCGTCGGAGTGATATCGAGTCTCACCCAGACCACAGACGGCATAATTAACTCACATTTATCTGCGATGTACTGAAACTGAGCTGCACGACAATGCTGGCGAGGACTCACCACTGGGCGTGGAAGATGCCGTAGAAGGTGGTTCCCCGCCAATCCTGGCCCTGCAGAGTGAAGACGGCCCTCAGGTTGTTGAAGGAGACGTGGCGCTCAGGGAGGGAGCACTCCAGTCGGGCCTTTTGGAAGGTGGTCCACTTCTTCTGGAGGGTCCTAGTACCACCCAGATCCCCCTGAGAGAGAGAGAGAGAGAGAGAGAGAAAGAGAGAGAGCAACATGTCAAGTCACAGCACATTTGTTACCAACAAACAGTTGACCGAGGTGGTAAACATGCTTAAAATGATGAAAATCAGACAGAATTTAAATGAAAAATATCAATAAAAAAATAGAATAAATGCAAAAATAAGCAATGCAGCTGAACAAACGACAAAATCAAGGCTTCAAGGCTTACTGTGTGCTATGATACGCGTGTCGGTAATAATATCAGCTCATGTTGCATTGGAGCTTATTGCTACTTTAAGGTGTGTGAACTGCGTGTAGCCTTTGATCCTTGCAGACTGGTTTCACTTCATCCCTCAGTCTGAACCCAGTGAGTAGTATTATGTCACACGGCAGCAGTTTAGAAACCCGTTATGATCCTTGTACACACATTACTGTCGGCGCTACCTACAGACGGAACGCCACTCTGATCTCTCTGAGTGAGGTGCAGCCGGCGTGAAGACGGCAGCGAACCTCTACTCGTCTCTGCTCACCTTCATGCACTGTTACGCGCCTGCTGCGGCTTACGTTGCACTTTAATGGCCTTGCCTCCACCTCACGGGGGGCTCCAGATACATTCATGGTTTTTGCTCCGTGTGACTGAACTATTGCAGTAAAGGCGCATTTAGACGCGGAAATGTCCAACGGCGTCGGTGACATCCATGATAAAGATGATGATAATAATGAAAATAAACATTGCAGATGTATTGACGAGCAATTTCTTTATGCCATATGCTTCGGAAGAAGCGCGTCTGTACACCTCTCACTCCTATTATCCTCAGCGATTACAAAAGCTGTGCAAAAAAGAAAAAAAGAAAAAAGCCATTTAAAAAATGCAAATGCTCATTAAACAGACGTTGAGCTTCTCCTGCAATACAGCTTTCAGCAGCATCACCTTAATTATCCACTGCTCTGGCACACATCACGTGTAAGCATCTGCTTCCAATTTCCTTCATAGAGCTGTATTGTTCATCACAGTGCAGACTTTTAAAGTGCACTTTCATAAAACAGCGCATGATATACCCCCCAGTTATTGGCACACATCTCCTCAGCGTGTTCACAATCTGTCTCTGCTTTTCAGCTCACATCTCTGCTCATATCGTGCAACTTTGCAACCGGGAGAATAATAACACTAAGTCTTGGTCGCATTATATCACTGAAATTGTACATAATGAAAAGAACTGCAGTGCAGAGACTCTTGACAACAACAAGCACCTCTCATGTCTGGCCTTAATCACTGCAGTATATCAAAGCCAATCAATTACACTAACAAGGCCCTTTATTAAACAAATGAATGCATTCATTACAAAATGGCTCGATGTCAATGTAATTTACTTCATATAACACATTGTTAGTGTTTAATATATCGGCTCTAAGCCGTCACATTAAAGCAGCATAGGAGCATTTTCTTTATTCTGCTAATAGAAATAATGCATTTTAGACTTTAAAGGTGTCTGTTTTACAGTTGCACTTTAATCAAGATTTAACACCAGAGACTGTGAGATAAAAGAAATGAATGTGATTCTAATCTTCCGAGGTCTCTGTTTGTCTACGTTTAAGTCAGCAGCATGACTCCCCGTGTTCGCGATTTTGAATTCCCCTTACAAGAAAGTCCAATTTAGAACCGAAAAGAGTTGTTGGACATCAAATGAAAGTGTCATTCTGTCCACTTTGCTTTGTAAGTAATGCGTGGCCATTGTGAGCAGCGTGATGCTGCATCTGAAACATAGCTGCAACCAGCTTACTTGTTGCCACCTTCTCGCTTCGAAGCCTGGAAGTACAAAAACTGTTTTCGACGAGTGTAACGGTAAATGCTCCCAAGCAGCTGGAGCAAACAGGATGCAGCCGATAACAAAGCCAGGCTTGCACGAAACTGCGATTTTACAGTCAAAACATGTTTTTTTTTTTGGTTTACAAAGCTGTCCCTGCACGCCCTTACAGCCACTTTACAGTTTGATTAGTGCTCGAATGAGTTCCCTCAGTTGTGTCCTTTATAAAGATCCACACAATCACCAGAGCCAGTGAAAAGAAAGTGTCTTTTTTTTGGGGGGGGGGGACCAAATGAATGTGTTCTCCATCTCTGTGCGTGGGCTTTAGAATCACCTTGCAGACGCGGGCCACCCTGGCGACCGTGAGCTCAGTGTCACAGTCCAGCTCCAGCGCTCGCTCGCTGAAGAAGAAGTAGATCTTGTCATCGTCGCCCTCTTTGCTGCCGCCGCTCTCCCTCACCAAGGCTGAACCCACAAAGTCAGGTTCTATGTGCACAACAAAGAGGAGTAGCATGAGAGAGCGTGTTCACACACACACACACACACACACACACACACCTCCTGCCTGTTCTCACCTCACCCTTTTTTCTCATCACCCTTCCGTCTTATCTCTCAGCCACTTCTCGCTCTCTGTCTCTCCAGCGCTCCCTATTAGCAGTCCATTTTGTGTTTCTCACTTCCTCCCATCCTCCCGTTTTGCTCACATTCTCTCCATATCCAGTCCTCATTATGTTGTGAATGGTATTTTTTTTTGACAGAAGTAGAGGCATTATTTGACTCGGGGTGCTGGCTGGATTAAAATTTAAATGCTTTTATGCAACAGCACTTTTAATAAATCACAAGGATACAATGTTTGGGAGGACAGATTTTTTTTTGTGTCTGGGAAAACCTCCAAAGCACAATTTTAAGCCGTAATTCACAAAAACTATCCAATCGAACATTAATAAGCTGGCGGAAGCTGCTTAAATTAAGGTGAGGCGGGCTTCAGTGGTCTTACGCTATCTTTTAATAAAAGCTCTGTGTCACTATGAATAATAAACGGACACATGGGTCCAGATCTCATCTGTATGTTCCTCCTTCCCCTTCCTCCATTCTCCATTTCCTTCACCGCTGCCTCTATCTTTTCATCACCACTCCTAATGGCTACTCTTTCATCACCCATTTTCTTGCTGTCTTCATCCTCTTTTTGCTCTCTCTTTAATTCCTTTCCAAGTGACTCACTCCTTTCCTCATTTGCTCCCCCCAAATAGATAATGATCCTTCGCTGTGGCAGACTCCTGCGCTTCATTTCCTGCAACTCATTCCTTGTTCTCTTGTTCTTTGCATGTTTCTGGTTCTTATTATCCTTTTTATGAAACTCTTATTTGAATACTTATTTCATTTGTCAGTGTCTCAGAAAAAAAAAATCTTCAACTTGGACAGAATATTTTAGAGTAAATCTCCATGCAAGAGAGGATAAAAAGATATTTCCTTAAATTAGAATAGGCTATTATTTCAGGTTATAAGTCTACAATTAGTAGATGTTAACCCCTCCCAGCACATTTAACTCGATTATTCTCTCATCTATTATAAGTTACACTGGGTGACTGCACTTTTCACAGGAGTGTTGAGGTTGGTGTCTTCTTTAATTGCAGTTTCAAAATCAAAACATATAAACGCACACACACAGACAGATATTTAAAGTGTAAGAAACATTTATCTACTTACTGGTAAACATAACCTTTAAACGTTATCATGCCTGAAAACTAGCGGTATACCGGTACACTAAAATGTAATTTTGGTTCAGATAATTTTTGTTACAAAAAAGGCAGAAAAAACTTAAACTGCTTTTCTTTTTTTTTTAAATGCAAACAATAGAACCTGTATAAATAAATAAAAGGGACCCATTTGGGTGATGTTTCAAATAAAACTACTTTAACGGTTCAATACATCCGCGTGAACCGTTGCACCCCTACTGAAAACTATCAGCATGCTGGTGTGATGCAATTCAAGCTTAAGTATAAAACCTCAAGTAGATATTAGTTACATTTTACACATTAGCACAGAATACTGCTTTTACTGACTAAAACCAGCTCAATAGTATTCAACGTCCTGAATTAAATTTCTCATAAGAGTCCCATTTATTAACAAGGCATCGTTAAAGCACTTTGCCAACCTTCATAGCTGCCCTTACCATTGAGCCAGGCAGGTAAGTATTCGCTCTTCATGCTATAGTGCTGCTGGCCCAGGTTTCTCAGAATGACTGGCTCTGTACCCAGGAAGTTGTTGAGCGTCGCGGAGTACAACTCTTTATCTGCAGCAACAAAATGCAAGGCTTGGCTTAATGAGATTTTTAGCCATTTTCCAGACTCACAATGAGAGAAGGTCAGTGGCTCAGCTGGGAAACACAAAATAGAGGGAGAGAATGGGTGCCTGGAGACCCAGAGGGGCTGTTCATGAGGAAGTGAATGTAGCATGCAAAGTTGAATGGGACTTCTGGAGTCTCAGTGCAATCGTCTGGCTGCAAAACAGATGGGAAATGCAGCCGCAGAAATATGACGGACGTTTTATGCTTCGGCTCGAGCTGTAAAAAATCTGGTGCTGTTCACTCGAACGGCCCAAATATGAAGAAGCAAACTTTCCGCTTGGTGTTGACAAGTTAATGGACAATCAGTTTAAAATGATCCTTAAATTATTGTTACAACTGTTCAGAAAAAGCATCATTTTAAAATGTTTTCCCCCCTCATGTCTTAAAAAGGTGAATAAATACAGTACTTGCAAACATTTATATCCTGGAATGTCGAGTATGAGTTCATATTTGCCACAAACACAAACTCTTACTCACCCACTATCAGGCCAGTATGTCCCTTGGCAGGGTCATAAGGGCATTTACCCTTGCCATCTTCCAGCGCTGCGGCGTTGAGGGCAAAATAGTCCGCGTTCTGCAAGCAGACACACAAAGACACGGGAGGAACACGGGTGGCTCCTGGTCAGTGCGTATTACGACTTACATGACACAGCTGCAAGCGCTGTCTGTCCATTACAAGAACCAGAGACGTGCCCCTTCGCCACGCTGCCCAGCCTCATCACGTACGTCCAGACGCACGCACACGCACACGCACACGCACACGCACACGCACACGCACACGCACACACGGACAAACTCGAGCAGACGCCTGGCTCAGGAAGCGCACGCACACTCACGAATATTGACGCACAAGCGCACACGTACCACATAGGTGCACTTGGGCTGGAACGCGTAGGTGCCGCAGGTGTAGAGGTGCGTGCGGTTGTAGCTCTGCAGGAATCGGATGTAGTTGAAGCACTCGGTCTGGGAAGGAGGAAGGAGGAATTAGAATACGGCTAAAGGCGCTATCAGCCTGTTGGACCGTTACGTCTACCGGAAAGCACACGTTCTCTGAGAGAGCTTCGATGTGACTTCTATTAAAGCCACATCTGCCCGAAACACCTCAGTAACATTGACAATACATCATATTTGCTGAGTGATTTTATTTCTAATGTGTAAAAATCAGATGACCACCGAAGTAATCGGTGCAATTTGTTTTCTTCTTTTTAGACTCTGAACATCAGCAGCATTCCAGTACTTCAGACAAATATACCAGTACTCTGTGTCCTACTGAGGACATTACTCAACAGATGCTGCGGTCATGACACCACATTATCTAAACAGCCTTTAAACATAACAAAAAAAAAGGCAATGTGCTGAAATAATGTGTGTAATTAACAGTATAATATATTCAGTGTTTTAGGGGGAATGGCCTTTAATCTGAACTGCAATGAACAAGAAAAGCTCTCTGAACGAAATTGGAATCAGATGCTGCAGGGATGAATAATTCAGCGATGTTGCTTTTGCAGCAGCAAAATAATATCTCATGGCTGTAATACAAGCAAAAATGATGCCTTTAAAATTCATTGTTGCGGCTCCTGCAATCAGCGTGGATAATCAGGAGGCGATCTGTCTGGCAGACGGGCCGCATTCAAGCCCCTTGACTACACAATCACATAATGCGGCGAATCATTAAATATCAGGAGAGGCAGGCCAAACGCCGTATGGGCATTTCTGCAGAGCAAGACAATCCCTGCTATCTACGGCATATATATATATAAGCATATGTATTCATTACTATTATGCAAAAATAATAATCGCTTTATTTTTTTATGACTAAATGCCCCTGCAAAACTATCCCGATTAAAGGGCCATGACTCAGTATTTTAAGAACCAAAACCACTGATTTTCAGAGTGAATTATGAACACACATTAAGTTTTAATAACTATATGAAAACACTGACATGTTTATGAAGCTCCAGAAGCGTTTTCCTTTGGAGTCAATATCAATTGAAGTATTTTTGCAACTACTGCACCCAGGCGAACTGTTTCCCATTCCCTTTTCAAAGTTACTCTTGTGCAAAATAAGATCAGTTTTAGCTCCATTTTCTAAAGCTGAGTGTTTCTATAAAATATTAAATGAGACTTTGTGCAAATGCACATTATGCAGCCTTAGCAGTGAGCAACATCTCTCTCTCTCTCTCTCTCTCTCTCTTTTGCTGAGCGTAAAGTGCAAAATTGGGACGACTTCACAATCTGTGTTTACAAATGCACCAAGACGACAAGGTAAAAACTCATTGATAAGCAGAGCGGATGTTAGACAACAATAATTCCAGTCTGTATTCCTTTAGTCCACCGCTGTTCCTGTTCAGCGATGTAAAAGACGATATTGACGATATTAATGTCATTATTTATAGGAAGGACAAGAGAGAAAAATATTCCCCAAATAATTTGTTGGTTGCTTATGACTGAACGTTAATTATCTCGTAGTACAAGTGTATAAATCTTATTCCTGTGTCAGTGTTGCACTGCATTCAACAAGAACAGGATGGGTGAGGAGGGTGAAACGCAAAATAAATCCTTCCTGAATTGAATCAGCGTAAAAGTTGCTGATCCAAACTCCGTCTGGGAGATGCACTGTGTGTTAATGTAATGACTGGAAGGCTTCCACTTTGAGATCCAACACTGACTTGACAAAACGCAGCTGAGCAAAGTAAATCACTCTCTTAAAAAAAAAGAAAATTACTGCCGTGGTGCCAGTGAGCATGGCAGGCAGCCCCAACAACTCTGACCCCCGTCAGCTATAGAAGCCCGTTTACCTGGTTGTTCTTCCCCTTGGCAACACACTCTCTCTTCTTGTCATGCGGGGCAGGCCATTCAATCTGGAGAGAAGATGTTGGCGAGATTTAACATCCATTCTGAAAATATATGACTTTCATTACTTGGCAGGAACCGGAGAAAGGTAATCACGCTGCAAACAGATCTGTAAATGACATCATAGCAAAAAGCTTTCCTTTGGGCCATTCGCTGCACTTTTACCCACCTGCTGTTGAAACTATGGCAACGAGCACATCAACATTTTGCAAACATATTTTTTTTTTACATTGAGCAAGAAAATTTGTGTCCAAGGACACAGATAGCCCCCTCTCCAGGAAAACTCCATTTGTGCTGATGTGAATAGAAACATCACCTCTATCATAATGGAGTGTGAGCAGCCCGACATGAAAGTCATTAAAATGCAGATGAAATTGAAAGCCATGAACAATCGAATGGAGTTACAAATAAATAACGTAGAGATGGAGCGGGAAAGAAAATGAACTGCATCCAGATGCATTACAAGAGCTACACAATGAGAGAAGCGTAATCTTTTATACACCAAACAATATCTTAAATGATTACAATACAGAATTATACTCTATATAATATAAATAGATATAATATGTAATGTATAAGATAGAGTTAATCTGGTTATATGGGCCACAAAGAGAGCCATAAAGGCCAAGCGTTCCTTCCTGGCAGTGTTTTGAACTGACCCCATCAAACACACTCTTACTGGTAGGTAACCAGTGCAGCAGGGATCCCGTATGGTTATAAGACTGTTTAAAGATCAGAGACTGGTGAGGAGAAGTGGATATTCGTCCTCACTTTATATCCACACTTCTCTTAAATGATGCGTTCGTGTAATATACAGTAGCTGCTTTTTTAATGGCTCTGATGCACATGGCTAAACTTTGGCTGTATGGACTCCGGTTCCTAAATATGAAGTGTGTTTACTGTGAAGTTTCCACACCATTAGTAATAATTGCATGGACCATTATAGGAAGAGCGCTGCTGCAGCAGTAAATGCAGATTTACTCGACCGGATTGAAACCAACACCAACAGCCGATAGATTACACTTAAACTAACCCTGGACGGACTTGTTTTTTTTTAGATTATTTAGAACTCTTAAATTACATTTTTGAAAAAGCAGGCATGAATTGTGAGTAAGGGGAGAAGAAATGCTGTAATCTGCCATTGGCAGGGAATAAGCCAGCCAGGACTTGGTGTAGGGAACACACACTCAACCAACTGAGCAAAAGGGCCCTATAGTTAATCTTAAATATAATTATATTTTCACTGATGCACAATGCACCAAAAAAAGAAAACAGACCCAAAACCCCTCCCCAGAATAAATTACCTTACCGCTGATTACAGAAACTCGACGACATTTAATTATCACGGAATTTCCAAGGTCACTGTTGCAATGGTTAAGATTTATTAACTGAATTAGCAATTAGGATCTGGGGCTGTGAATTATTACCTGCCTGCTCTGTGTTTTTAACCAATGCACTAATGCATTTTTTTTTAGATCAACCGTAGCAACTCCAGCAGTTTATTGCTACCTCTAATTTGTTCCCAAGAGATTTTCATTAGTCACAAGGCACTCTCCACTTCATTACCTAAGCCTGGAGATTCACCATTTGTTTGCTTCCAACAAATAAGGCAATGTGCAAAAATACCAGGCAGCCGTAAATTGACGAGCAGCAGCTCCACAGTTACTGAATATATGTCCTCTGCCTCACATCAAAAATGCATCCCAACCCTCTTTTCTCTCTTTTCATACACTTTAGAGTTTTTGTGCGGCAAATAAATTGTAGAAATCAACTTTGTTAATCGTATCTCACAGTGATTATTGCGCAAATGCATTCATTTGTGGTTTTAAGAACTATGAGACAGCCACTAAGAAATGTTTTGTGCCCAAGTAATACATTTTAATAGTGTGCTGTGAACAAATGGAATGAGGTCCAAATGCTTGTGAGTGCAATTACAAAAGCTCAGTCTTCTACATCTATGTGTCTTTACATTTTCTGTAAGTGATACCACGTTTGAATAAAGGATTAAATAAAATAAGCACGCAAAACATGCAGTCTGCCTTGACTATTAGCCAATAAACAAAATAATAATAATAATAATAATAATAAAAACAGGATCTGTCCTAGTTCTCCAGCTTTCTACCACTTCAAAAAACATTAATCGGGTGAATTGGACAGGCTAAATTATCCGTAGGTGCGACTGTGAGCGTAAATGTTGGTTCACGTCCGTGTGGCCCTGCGACGAGCTGCCGTTACGTTCGGCGTGAAGTAAAGTTTGAAAAAATTGTATGAGTGATGTTTCATGGAAAGAATACGTGAATACTGTCGGAGGGAGGATTTAAGAAAAAAAAACAAGTCAGAATAGACACAGGAAGGAATGAAAGATAAAACTAGCAAGGCAGCAGTGAAGAAAAGAGAGGAGCAGTAGAGGGAAAAGAAGAGGGAGGAATGGGCAGGTAGTAACAGAGAGGATGTGCATTGGGGGCTGACAGCAGGTAGTCTTATCCTTATTGTAACACTCATAACCCTCAGTCAAACAACTCGCGCCTGTGTTACGTGTGTGTGTGTGTCGGTAATAACTTCTCATTACTGTAATAAATCGGACAACAATCGGCGAACTGCTGCAGGGTGCTCACTACCCAATCATTGGACTGCTGTAATTGCATTGATGAGCCAATTATAGACCGAGTCTTTGAACCTCTCTGTGCATCTCTCTGTGTGAAAATGAATGAATGAATGAAATAATAATGAATAATAAAAACAAGCGAGTCTGTGTACGCCACACATTTGCGGCTGGATTGTGCTAATAGAGATACTGTACGTAACAAAGATAACGTAATAAATGTGCAAAGTTCTGGAAACATCATATCTCAGCACAAAACAGAAAAATCTGGAAACATATTTTGCAGATTTTAAGCCCCATTTATGTTCAGCCTTCAGGCAGGTGGCCAGCAACTTTGTCCTACTTCTGTACATCCTTTACATGTTTGTCGTGTCTTGTTATAATCATAGCTACGCTACGCTACGTATTCATAAAGAGCATGTCTCTTCATTAAGGCCCCAAAAAATTGAATACATTTATCCCTGCATGCCATGTTAATATTAGTAACTGACGTATTCAGCTTTGACTTTCGTTACATTTTGTCAGTCCATCTGCTCCATAAATGATTTTCTGTGCTAGCACCTAATACAGTTTGTCTTTCCGAGACCCAGCGTTTGTGGGTCAAGCCTTCCGTGAGGCTATTTTCTACCTTAATGGGGGACTCTTTGCTGACAGCAGCAATTAAACTTTGTGTTATATTTGTGACCCTTCAAGGAGGACACTTATACACATTTTGAGAAGGTATTAAATTGCTTGCCAGTTCACACATTATTAGCTCCAACAAGGCCTGAAGATTTAATAAAGGAAGCGCAGGCCAGACCAATAAAATACTAAACAGGTAGTGCCACGCCATCGACACTATCATGCCGTTATGTAGTTCTATGAATAGTTGCCAGACATTTTCCCTCAAATGTCTAAAATGTGCAGAAGAAGAAACAAGGTCTGTTAGGAGTTAACGTCAGCAAAGGCATGTGGCAGAGACTGCTTTATAATTATTTTTCCTTTTCTGCTCATCCAAGCTGAACGTCTCTTATATTAGAACCTTCCTATAATAATTATATCACATTTAATATCATAATTGAATACGGTGCATTTAAATTGAGCATTTCAAACGAGTGTTTGTCTCTGCAGTGCGCAGGAATCAGCCCGTGTCGTGGAGATTGTGCTTGTTTTGTTCCGGGACTGTCCATCATGGAGCGCCACGATATAACATCTTATGAGTTATCATTTAATTTGTTGAATTTCTACAAAAGCCGTTCAGACTGTGTGGGTGTGTGCGCGGCGACTGTTAGCAAGACAATGGCGTGAATGTAATATTATTTCCTGAAAATCCCTCATTTATTATACTAAACTTTAGTACATTTTAATCCCTGTGTAGAATTTAGGGGGATTTAGAGGCAGAAATGGAATATAATATTTATAATTCTGTTTCCATTAGTGTCTAATCACCTGAAAGTAAGAATTGTTGTGTTTTTGTTACCTTCAAAAAGCAGCCGATATCTCCTGGGCTGGGGTCTGTCTACGTACAGTCATTATAAATACAGCCTGTTTGCTTCCTATTAGCTTCATTGCACCACAATCAGCTGTGATTCAACTCGAGGGTGTTCTAGATGAGCACAAAATGAATGGGAGTAAATGGAGGTATATGTCTAAGAGAATTACTTTCGCCTGCTTCTAGAAATGAAGACATACCAATGTCTTTCTGTTTTCTCACAAGAAAGTGGATTTTGCCCACAAACCACTAACATTTTGCTAATTAATGTTTGGAGAAGATTGTTTCCCCCCCCCCCCATAACCTTTAATTTAGGACTGTCTATTGAGCGTCCCCGGCACACCTGAACATTCTGACAGTGGCATGTCTCTACTCTATTGGAAAACCGACACCATTGTGCTTCTGTGTCTCTACAGACACTGAGAAGGGACAAACTAGCGGCTTTAGTAAATGTTGATAGCACATTAAGCATTTTAAATTGTGTCGGCGTGTTTGCGTGCATGTGTGTGTGTACATATATGTGTATATCTGTGTTACCTGTGGCCGCAGCTGTCTGCTGATGTCGTTGGGGTCCAGGGCGAACAGCGCCTCCCGAGCTCCGACGTACAAAACCCTCTCGTGGTCGGACAGGGTCAGCATGCTGTAGTTGAACACTCCCTGAATGCTGAACCTCGCCATGCTGTCCAACACATCTGGATAAAAATACACAATTATTACATCACTGATCACACATAACCAGGCGACAGGCTCATCTGTTCTAGCCATCGGTCCGGATGGAAGCTGAGAAGAACATTTCACACTTCTCTTGTGGAAATGCGCTTGCGTCTGAGTTATTCACGCCACCAAGCCTCGCCCACTCCGCCACCTTTATCTCAACGCCATTCGCTGTGCTAATGCTCTGTGCGGTTCATCCCACCCACATGGGTCTGTTGTTTCACGCAACTTTCAGAAGCAGCCCTCCCGAATCCCAATCTCTGAGAGCTCCCGCAATGTGAACCCTGGAGATAGCTAATCTATTGATTTCAATCGATCGCCTATAGTTTCTGCCTCCATTTAAAGCTGCTCCAATCTACCAAAGACAGAGCATTTCTGTTTAAATAATAGAGCTGACGTGTAAAACTCATTTGAGGGGACAAATCCAATGCAAACTTGCCACACAAGGGAACACTTTACTGTCTTTCAGCTGATTGTTTTGGACATTATGACTCAAAACTTCACTGCATTTGTTCCCTTGTCACCAGATTTGTTTCAAGGCGTGGGCAGCTGCTCAATGAAATGCTCCGATAAACCCACTGCGCGCCACCTGTCCAGGACAACATGGCTAATAAACAAAGCTAGCAGCTGGCTGGTGACTTTTGGCAGCTTCAGAACCAGAAGATAAGGACAAACAATGGCAGTGATAGAAACAATATTAAAACTGCTAAATTAAACGGAGCAGGACCCAAACAGAATACAGAATTTTGGATAAACAAAGCACGTCTACTAACATCTGTTGTATAAGCATTAAAGAAAAAAGAAAATACACTGTTAATTAGAGCGCGTGTTTTTGCTGGTGAAATTATGTAATTTGCGAGATAATCTTGACATGCGTTTGAACTAATCCACAGTTAAAGTAACTTTACTTTAAAGCAGACAGAAAAATCAAGAAAAAGTAAACACAACAGGAGTTATGAAAAAGTTATATATATTCAAAATGAAATAACTAAGCCCTAATGAGTTTGCTCAAAGGCAGCACAACATCTAGCCTTAGGATCTGTAAAATAACCCTGTAGTCTGGACTAAAAAGATTCCAAACTCTGCATTTACTTTAAAAACTGGGGGGGGGGGGGGGGCAAGCCTGATAAAGATCTGCAGCGAGGGCCCTACCGGTCCTTGCCGTATGAGGCATCCATGGCCAGTACGGCTAATAGCCAAGTGTCCAAAGGCAGCTGGACGACTGCATTAGGAGAGGCTACGCTTATTTAGGGTGCATGGAGATGGTTGTGGATCCGTGCAATCTGCAGAATCAAGCAATTTCCACCCATAACAGGAACAACGGCTGCATTCAGCCAGCTCTTTAAAGCTGCTTTATAAAGTGTGTTTGTTATTGAACCAGATCCATGCGTGCACTTGTTCAATACAAATACCATTAAGGCTGGTCATTCCCAAATTGAGAAAACCAAGCAAACCTTGTTTGAGAAAACAATTTAAATTGTGCTTGCCTCAATTGAATGCAGCTTTTCAACTAAGGATTGTTAAAAGACTCATATATTCAGCGCCGCAGCGCTAAGGAGAGCCAGACGCGGCACCTACAAACAACAATGCAGGGATTTAGAGGTGGATCTGGAGGCACCTTTGCAAATGGAAAATGAGATCTGAGTGACAACGTGGACAGAATGCGGCGCTAATAAACGCTCGCTAATAATGGAAGTAAATCTTGCAGGTGTGATTAGATTATCTGAGATGAATATTTCACATCTAAATAGAAAGCCTCGATGAGCCGCCTTCTCCTGATTAGAGTATTAACCGAACATCAGGCTCTTTGTAAACCCATTCATAACCAAATAGCTGCATCAATGTGCCCCCCCCCCCTATAAGGATTGTCTTTGTTTAAGGGCTTCCCACATTTTTGGGTTGTTTTCCATTTTGCCTTTTGTACATCAAGACAAAAAAACAATCTCCAGGAGATGATGAGAGGATCACAAAATGTTTTTTGCACACGTTCCTGTCTGAAGGGTTGGCTGAAAAACCAGAGCTGTCTTTTTACATCCAAATTTCAAAAAGATGCACCCACTGTTTTGTTGTTTATTCGCATACGCGCACACTCACACACACATGCACACGCAGCCAAATCCCCTGACTAGCATACAAACAAACTAGTGGTGCAGAGCAGATGAGAAAGCAAGACAGAGACGGGAAGAACAAGCGAAAGGATGGTGTTTAGTTTTCATTAGCCACACTCTTGTTGCTTGTAGTGTCACCTTGTTCTCCCTCTCCTCCTCCTCCGCCCTCGCTTTATCTCGGCTGATAGAATGTGTGCAGAACGCGGGGCCACGACAGCCCGCATTGCGCTTAATGTGATCACATAAATTGAATAAGAAACACTTCTTCTTCTTCTTTGGCTTTGACAGCATGAATATTTAGTTTCACTCCTTTTGCCGCTTTCCGGACTGAAAATAGCCGCTGAGATCCGGCGAGGGAATCGGCAGGAACTGGTTTGATTTATGGTGTGACTAACTGCTCATGAGACGACTGTGGCCTCGTTGGGACTAAACAGACTTATAGACATGGGGCAGGCTGTGCTGCGTGAATGTGTGTTTGTGTGCAAAAAAAGAAAAAAAGAAAAAGAAAAGCCCAGGTACAAAAGAGCGAGGCTTGTTTCTGAAAGCTGCAGGTGTTTAGTGTTAACACTTCCTTGATGTCAATGAAGTGTTTTTCGCAGGCATGAAAGTCAGCTTTAGCTTTTTAAGTTCTTTTTTTTTTTTTTTTTACATCAAACACGAGGTGATCCCTTTCTATGCATGCTGCACATAAAAGTGCTTCTTAGTTTCACAGAAAAACCAGCGTTCCTTTCAACTGAGTGTGAGCACACAAACAACGGCGAGCATTTTAACCCAGAGGTGATGTCAAAATCAACAACAACAACAAAAAAAACAAGCCCAAGAGTCGTCGTGTCTCTATTGTACAAAAGACACAAACAGAGCCGTGTGAATAAAAAAAAAAGAAGCTATTTAGCGATGCAATAGTTTCACATTCGGAATTTAATTAGATAACGTTGGATATATTCCTACTGGTTGTTGCAGTGGAAAACAAAAGCTCCTCGTGAGAAGAAGGCAGGAACATTGTGTTTTTATTCTATTACTATAACCTTTCCTCTTCCATGTCATCCCACACTTCTAACTGTTCTGCATTTGCCTGGAAACATAAGAGGAATCAGCTCGTTTTGAAAGTTGTTTACTTTTTTTCTTTTTTAATCTGAGACTATTCCTAGCGTGAAGATCATTTCACTCGTATGAAACTACATTCTCTTCAAATTCGGGGGCATTTGTCTCGTATTTTAGCTTCTTCTTTTTGCACTGCGCCACTGAGATTGCCTTCCCACCCAGGTTCTTATTACATTTAATCCATTCTTTTCTCGCCTGATGTTCTACTTTGTGATGTTACTTCTGTTTTTGAACATTGCCTATGCCCGTAGATTTTGGGCTGCTGTTCCTTCTGTTGGTTTCATTGTGTACCAAGGCGACTTATTAAACACTCGGCTTTTCTCATCCAAAGACTGTTTCGTACATTTGCACCCTGTCTATGCTGCCTTCCGCCCCAGTTTTCGCTCATTTTGTCCGATTTCCCAAAGCCCCACAGAATATTTTGTGCTATGACTATGCAAACACTGAACATACCAAATGACAGATTAAAGTCTCCTCTTTCATCAGGAAGAAAAGGTATCTTCCTTCCATTTTTCATTCAGGAGTAATTGGCCGTTGAATAGAGGCAGATTTCAAAGTCAGGGTTGGCAGTGAATGTTTGGGTTATAAAATAAAACCTTCTTTAGACGTTGATGGCATTGAATGTGTTAAAAAGCAAACTACTAGCACTGAGTTTAAGCCTGCAGCATTTCAATCAAATGTAGAAACTATTTCAGCTAAATTGCTTTTTTAAAAGCTGGAGCTTTTAAAGTCAGCGTGAGCTCTGTGCGTGGAGCTAGTCTGTCATTTCCTCCACTGCAGGTAAACGTTTGTAAGAAGAAGCCCGACATTCTTGCACCAGGAAGAACCAAAGAATCAGCACTGGATTAAATAATCTTCTTTCAGATAGAAGACTGCAGTAAATTCCCCCTGTCTCAACCACACAATCCAGCTGATGATGCTGTGAGTCATCTTGCCACTTTGCAGAGGTCTGGTTTTAGTGTGTCTGGATGGCAGCCTAGCCGCTTTCACCTGAACGCTGAAGCCAGGTGGTGGAATATCCCTCTTGTAAAACTCTAACTACTGCGTTGACACGGCACAGAATGAGTGCCTTTGTTTCAACAGGGAATACTGAGACAGTAAAATGCTATGTTGGTGAAACCTTTATAGACGGTTGCTCTGATGGCCCGTTCCAAGGAAAGCAGGCTGCATTACACAGCAGTACTGAAGAGCAGAGTTTACTCAATGCTATGAAAATGATAGAACGATCTGGCCCAGTCGAATTGGTGCAAACGGGCAGATTTTACAGCCTCACGGAGCAGACCACATTCTCCTGGCAGGAACGGGATGTTTCAGTTTGTTTGGTTGTGCAAATCCACTCTCGCCCCCACCCCTTAGTTACTTTAAGAAATTCAACGTTTGTGAGATATTTTGTCTTAATTCTAATCACAAAGGTTTGCGTTATGGCCTAAAACATGTTCTGTGAGGTCACAGTGACCAAAATCCAATCAGCGCTTCCCTTGATTCCAAGCGGATGTCTTTTTCCGGTTGAAATTACATTTCCTCCGGGCGCTTCTCAGATAATGTGTCCAGGAGAGCAGACGGACAGCTCGGCAGCGTAAGGCCTCTAGTCACGGCTGTAGCCATGGCACCGGGACATACGAACCAACGGCAGAAAGGCGACAGGCTGTCGGAAGCGCAGAAGGATGAAGGGAAGACGGAAGAAAGGAGGGAATAAGCGACCAAAATGAGGGATTAGATGCTGAATTAATCTTATTATTTGAAGAGCAGCAGTGGAAACACGTCGGAGGGCCTGTGTGGATGAGGGCGCTTGATCGGAGAGTGAAGGGAGAGAGAGAGGGCATGAGAGAGGCAGAGGAAAGAGTGAGAGAGTGCGAGGGAAAGAGAGTGTGGCGGCATCCTCGAGGGAGAACTGAGCACATCTGCTGAGTTCCGCACAGCTGGCCAAAAAAAGTCCAGAGCTGCTGACACGCACACACACGCGCACACACACCCACACCCACACCCACACACACACACGTGCGGCTTTGGAGCGTACCTGCTCAGTGACTTGTTTTGCTTGTTTGAAGTTATCACCGTTCCTGTCATTAAGCGGTGAGGCGGGCGGATGCATTTACCGTGTGTGACCACACTGTGGCAGCCCTGAGGCTACCTGCTGCATGGCTATCCACACCTGTGGTCTGTCACTACTCATGAGCGTGTGTGTGTGTGTGTGTGCGTGTGTATGTTTTCCGACAAAACCTTGGATGTTATTGTGGCTGTGTAAAGTTCAAGTGGCAAACAAGCAGCTAACTTTATGCTGCGTTCACAGTTACACGGCGGAACGGGTAGTTTTAACACCGTGCGCACAAGAATCAGCTCTTTATTTATTCTCTGTCAGACATTTGACTAAAACTGGAACTAAGACTATTGCATCATTTAAAGGCTCTGGTGCGTGTTTGTGTGTGTGTGTGTTTGTGTTTAAAGGCGGTTTGGGGTAAATTGCAAGGCCTTTGAAGCTCGGAGACAACGGCTTAAAGAGAGCAGAAGAAAAGGGAGAAAATAAATAAATGAGTACAAATAAAAACTGAGGGCAGAGATGAGGGCAGGCATAATGAGACGGACAGATGATGGTAGAAATGCTAACAAAAGGTCAAAAATAGAAATCTAGCGTTGAAAGGGAGAGCACAAAAGACAGACAATCGAGAACCTGAGTGAGGTCATTGCCGCGAGAATGATCAGAGATCCCTGCAACAACTCTTCATCATCATCATCAGCTCTCTGCGATAAACAAAGAAATTGAAAGAAAGACAAGCGCGACAGGCGTCCGCATCTGGATGCGTTGTGATGTGCAAACGTGCAAACAAATCTATCTGTGCACGTGTTGCAATGGATGAATGACGCCACGAATCAGCATCATCACAACCTTCTCTGCCTCGTCATTTTGGTGGCCGCTGAAACTTTCCACTCTTCTCTGCCTTCTTGTGGCAGCATGAATCCAGTGCTGAATGCATTTGTATAATCTCGTTAAAACGTGACTACGACTGCCATATAAAGTTATACGTTCAATATGTGCTGTACAAATATCACAGATCCGTTGATGCCTCGGCATCAGCATAAATACTCCAGTAAAGTACACCAGAATTCTATACGGATGTGTAACACGTGAGTACATGCAGTTTTTCAGCTCTGTCAGTGTTGGTCACCATACATGTGGGGCGAGGGGGGGGGCTGTTGCTTCACGCCCAGCTGGAAAGTTCTCCATCCAGGCCTTGCCGCTGCCATCAGCCATTCCGCTGAGCTCCACACTCCTCCTCCTCCTCCTCCCTGCCTGTTATAAATACATTCAGCCTCTCCTTATAGCTTCTAACCACGGAGCCACTCACACACACCAAGCTATGATTAAAGGCCTATTTTTTGGGGGGGGAGCGCTTTGAAGTCGCGACAGACACCGACTGAGAGGCAAGACGCAGACAGACAGAGGAGCAGGAGACGTTGTGCAGCGCCCACGCAGACAGGCAACAGAAGAGACAACACGGAGCTGCACAGGCTCCCACGTGCACGCCGAGGCGTCGTGTGCTGAGCAGACGTCCACGAGAGAATCAGGTGTGAGACGGAATGAGAGCAGAGGCAAGAAAGGGAAAAGATAAACAAGCTTTTACTAACCGGATCTGCAAATACACACTTTAACAACTGCTGACTGATACAGATTCTGCTCTAACGCAATATTCATTCATTGAGATTGAAGCCATTTGTATGTATAAGAATATTCAGAATGCAACGAAAGGAATTCACGTGTCATTTCTCACTCCGTCAATAAGTCAAAAAAAAATGAAGAATAATAGATTATAATATTTTAAAGTCAAATAATCACCTGCCTCTGCGCGAGTTAAATGTGAACCCCCCCGTCGGCCTCATTAGCATTTCCCACACAGCTTTATTGTTGTCGACAAGCAACGATGGAAAAGCAGCCACTGAGTCAACAGAGTTTTGGCCGAAGAGATGGAGGAATGGGAAAGCAGGAAGGGAGGACGCGGTAAAGCGGATTATCACAGCAACGGAGAAAGTGAGCCCAGTGGCTTCGGGTAAAGGCAGAGAATGACGGTGTGTGTGTGTGTGTGTGTGTGTGTGTGTGTTGCAATCAGCAACAAGCAGAACAAATCACGAGCTTGTTGATTCCTCAAGTGCCAGCGTCATGACTGGTGCAGCACCAGCACCGGGGGGGGCTTTCACTGCAGCGCTGTGGTGATGACACACAAAGGGAATGAACGCAGCCTGCGGAGCTGAACGGGTGCAGCGAATCGCTGAATGATTTACACGACAGAAATGACAGGGAAGCTCACAAGGAAAGATATTGCTCGAGTGAAAACGTGCACACTAGAACAATATGCTTAAATATTCGTTTGATAATAGTTCTTCTTGTGAAACATGTTCACGCTGTCTTTGTCAGAAAGTCTGGCTGAGGGGTCGTTGACACATCGACTGCTCCGGCCTCAGATCTAAAGGTGTGTTGCATTTTGGTTGTGCACGACAGCGGAGTTTTCAGGGCTGGAAAACACACACACACTTCTGACGGGCTACAAAGGTCGATCTATGGAAAGGGCAACATCACGTCTGTGATGTTATTCTTTGGCGTTGTTATTGACAGGTTGCATCGCCACCTACTGGCCTGGCATGCATGCTACCGAATTTTGCTGATCCACGTTTATGGGGATCACATTTAAAATGTTGCCATGTAAACCAGATCTTGTCCAAAAAAGCTGCTCTCTTTTTTTTTTTAGCAGAGCTTCTTGGTTGCTTTTACAAATAATCACTTTTATTTATCGGGATTACGAAAAGTTAATTCATACGTTCAAATGATTTTTGTCCTCCTGTTGTTCTCAAATCTGTTGATCTCAGAGATGACATGCAGGAGCTGAAATTAAACAATGTAAATTAAGATTTAAAACCCCCAGCAAAAGTCACAGATTCTTCAAATTGCTTGTTTGTTGGAGACTCACATTCCCAATATATACACAAGATAAATGATGAATGAGAGAAAAGGAATCCTCAAAGTTGTGATGCATGAAGCAGCAAATATTTAATGACTTTGACAATTATTTGACTTTCAAAGTTGTTTCTCTTGACATTCTTTCATTTATTTTAGATTCTGTTCTCTGCAGCACCGAATGCTTTTGGAGGTGGGAAGAAGCCAGACACAGGGAGAACATACAATCTCCACGCGGAAAGGAATCGAATCTGGAGGTTTCTTGCTGCCGCCCAGGAAATGAGCATTTTTATTTTACCAATAAAAATGAACCATGGGGGGGAATTGCTTTCTCTATACTCCACTAAGCTACACGAGGGCCTGCGTGTGAATTGATCACATCTAATGCACAGCTAAACAGGTAATAAACCCTGCATCCTTATGGCAGGTGTCAACAGCAGCAAGTACTGAAGTGCCTTCATTTCAATCTATAATGTGAGCCGTGAGAAGCCACTTGTGCTTCTATGTGAAAATGCTCACTTTGCTGTTAATGATGTTGATTGTGGCAAACCTACTCAAACCCCGGCACTCCTACAACAAGAAGACGCTTCGAACAAGAGCGGCCCTTGAGTGGCATTTTCATTTGAATCCACATGCCCACTTCAGCTCTCACACGGGCGCGCGTGACAACAGCGAGCCCTCCAGGTCCCGGCGCCTGGTCCCGGCTGTTAATCTTCTCTGACCAATCAGCGCAGGGTCAGGGGATGAGTGACACTCAGCAGATAAAAAAAAAGCAGCGATGAATCTTTCATCCATCCCACCCTACTTCTCCACTCATCTATCCTCCCAGTCACGCGCAACCTCACTCTGCCTCCTCCTCTTCTGCCTCGCTCTCAACTACTCATTACTGTAATTGGAGGCTTTGGGGAGATACGGCAGGAAGAGAGAGAGGGAGAAGGCGTTGGGGGGGGGGGGGGTAAAGAGAAAGGCTGAGAGGGATAGAGGTTTCTAGAGGTCAGAAGGCTGGCCCTTTTCTACTCGTCTTTCTGCCTTCATCTCTCATTCTGTCTCTCATTTTTCTAAATCAAGAGGCGCACATTTTGCTTTGGCGCTTCTTAAAAGATGCAGCGCTCATTTGCTGCATCACAGCAAAATAGGTTCAAGCCAAATATCAAGTTTCTGAAGCCTCTTTTTCTCTTGTTCCTTTCAGCTCCCGCCTTCTGTTCATTCCTTCTTTCTTCGTGGCTTTCGTTTTACCGCAGCTACCGCGGTCTGTTGTGGGTTTGACAGACTGGTGTGTGTGTGACCGAAGGGACGCAACAGGGACAAAGAGAAAAAGGGACACGACAAAGATAGCAAGGAGCAGCAGACGGCGGTGGTGTTGTCAGCTGGCGTGCTTCCTGTGGCCCGCGGAGGGTCGTGGGATGAGGATAGTTTAAAGCATAAAACATAAACGACACGCAAGTAGAATGTGGCCAATCCAGTAGGAAAGGAACGAAGCACCAGATCAGACACAATGGCAGAATGAAAGAGGAAAAGGTGACAGAGAAGAAGAAGAAGAAGAGATCAAATCTCCTCCTTAAGGAAAATCCATCCATCCATCCACCCGGGTGGGCCTGGGGTCTCCTCCTACATGGACATGCCCAGAAGGCCTCCATAGGGAGGCGCCCTGGAAGAATCCTACTACAACTACTTCAGCTGTATGAGCTCCAGTCCGTCTCTAAGGCCGAGCCCCTCCGACCTGTGAAGCTTTTCTTCCAGCTCAGCTCTGTATTCCCCACAATGGACCGATAGACTAAATCGCATCTCCATTTCATGTTACATCCCCCCCCCCCCCCCATCACTCATGAACAAGAACCCAAGACGGGTAAACGTCCCGTCTGAGGTAGTGACTCACCTCCAACCTGGATGGGCCGACCCAGAGCCTCCAAATGTGTGATAATTAGTTCTCAACACATAGTTTATTTAGACGCCTGCTTCGTGCTGCAGCTGTCAAGCTAATTTAGACCTTTAGGTTTGGGCACAGCGTCAAAGAACAGAACAGAACAAAACAAACAGAACAAACAGAACAGAACAGAACAGAACAGATACACTTATGGGATTTATCCACTTAAACCTGGACGAGAGGACCAAAATACTCAGAATGGGAAATTGATCATTAATGAATAAAAACACAAGATAAATAATAAAATAAACCAAATGAAGCGCCGTCATCAGCACCTCGACGAAAATAAAAGCCAGCCATAATGCATAAATGTCTCATTAGGAGTCAACACCGATATTTTTACTTCTGTAAATGTGCTGAGCAGCCTCAAGCTCAAAATGTCAACACCTCACATTAAGAACATACAAGAAAACACACACACACACACACACACAGAGGATGTTTGTGTTTCTTCTTCTGCAAACTTCATGTAATTGCCTAGTGAGGGTGGGGTAACTATATCGCTTAGACCATATCTGTCCCGACATAACCCACCACCACCACCACCACCCTCTTCCTCTTCCTCTCTCGCACGCACACACAAAAACACACACCTTCTGCACTCCAAATCCCTCAGATTTGTCAGCCTAAGCAGTGTGCACACTCACACACACACACACACAAATAAACAAAGAGGGATTAGATAGGCAGACACACATTCACACACACACACAAACACGCACACGTACATGTTAGTTTAGAAGCTGTGTGTTTAATGCAGATACCGCCATGCAAACTCAAACTGTCCAGCAGTGTGTGTGTGTTTTCTTTCTGTCATTCTCTGAAGATACATTCTGTCCTTTTAAGGCAGTTAGCGAATGGTCTCTTTCTCTCTGTCTCTCAACCCTCCCTTTTTTCCACTCTATATAGTTTATATACAGTGTAATCTCTTCCCATGTCTCCCCCCCTCCCCTTCTGCAGCTTTGTTTTTCCATTTTGTTTCTCCAATCGCCTCCCCAGCACTGAATCAGGAGCCCATCCATAGAAGTCCCTAGACCCAGGATTAAGTGAGCGAGTGCGATAACACAAGTCGTCCCCGATGCTAAATCAGCTCGCATCAAGAAAAAAAGTGAAGGCGCATTAGCAGTAAAGGAAATTGTCTAAAAAATCTCTAATTGCGTCTTGTCTTCTGGAAGTTCTGAAAATGGCAGTTTTTGGTTGTGTATTTTGCTTGTGTCGTGCACAATGATGCGTTCACTGTCCCTGTTCGTCTGTTGGGTGCGTTCTGGTCTCCACTAACTCTGACTTTGTCGCATGACTGAATTTCAGCAGAACGTATTGATGCGCAATCGATTGCTCCCCCCCCCATCCTGTCCTCACATCCTGCCTCGACACCCGTGACGGATGTAGCACGGAGGGATGAGAGGAGGGATGAGGCTGTATAGGAAAAAAGGAGAGTGGGGATAGGGAATGGGTGTGGAGGAGCTGGTGGTGTCTGAGATAGCGGTTGTAGAAAGCGGCTTTTGAAATATCCTCACGCTCCACCACCACTGCCGCCGCCGCCGCCGCCGAGCACCATTCTCCTCAAGAGAGGCTGAAATCGGAGCTCTTTGTGAAAACGGCATAAGAGCATTTCGGGTTCATGCGATGAGCTTCGGTTTACAAAGCAAAACAGGGCAGGGAGGGATAAGAGAGGAAAAAGAGAGGGGAAAGGAGAGCTAGATACGGGATGAAAGGTGGGATAGGTGCTATAGACAGCTGAGAGAATATAGCTTTCTTTCCCATATCCCCCCATCCCCCTTTATAGTACTCCCCTAATCCCCAGGAGAGAGAATGTAGCACTTCGCCTTTGAGGGATTAAAAGACTATGTCTCAGTTTGCAACAAATGGCATTGTTCAGTGAAGAAAACTGGGCCCGGCTGCCGAGATAAAGACAGCAAATACAGTTGAGCGCTGGGATTAGATTGATCTATTGTTTTACTGAGTGTCGATGTCACCGTTTAGACTAGAATCAGAAATCATCCATCTGTGATATAAAGGGAAATCCTCCCTGATTGCTGTACTTTTTGGTTTGGTAGGAAATGTCTGACCAGACTCGAATCTTTCAGTTCTCAGTCTGTAAAAATCCATCTTCCCTCAGTGGAGTCGGTTGTAAATCTGAAAAAGCCGTCTGTCAGATAAACCCAATATATAAAGCTCCGCAAAAGAAAAATCGGTCCCTAGAAGTAGTAAATGTGTAAGTAAAGTGTAGGCTGATTATCAGTGGCCGAGCTTAACCAGGTGTTTTTGGGGAACCTGTCCCAGAATGGGGAAAACAAAGGTCAACGAGGGATGAGAGCTGCTGCAGTCCCAGATGTCTGGCATGTTAGCGGCTGCCAAGTGCTGGAGTTTGCTGAGTCATCACTCAGTCAGCAAGTTCATGGAATCAGATTTCACAGTGAACAATCCTTTAGACACAGCAAAAAAACAAACAAAAAAAACATTTACAATGAGGTGTCCTTGTGGCAGCTGTTTGGTATGAGCTATAATATAATGCAGCAAAATCTGTCTGTGTTTTTGGGAAACACTGTTTCCCCAAAACAAGGAATCTTAATACAAAAAAACAACAACAAAAAACACGTGTTTAGCGTACTCAGATCTTTCTTTTGCTTCGCTGCATCCGCTCTGCGCTCTCACCTTGGTATCGGACTGTCTTGCGTGGCACCGGGTTCCAGTTGAGACCCAGAGACTTGTCCCATCCCATGAGAAACACCAGGAGCAGCACCTTCACTCCCACTACGCCTCCCATGTCAGCTCCCATCCGCCGGAACTGCGGTTGATGACTCGAAAGATGAATCAGTTTGATCAGGAGAACTGGAGAGAGCGAGCTGGAGTCTGGCACCCTGCTGAGATAAAAAAAAAAAAAAAAAAAAGCCGACGCGTCAACTTTGAAGCAGCAGTTCACTTTACTGGTCTGATTTCATTTACAAGTTGCACATAAAAAAAAAGATAATGTAAAACAGAAATTAGTTATGCAAATCATCAAAGCCAACAAGGACATGATGCAATCAGTGCATGTGCTTGATGAGCGCGTGTGTCTGCCAACAAAACAAATCAAACAGTTTAATGACTTTTGGCCGGGAGGGGTGGTGCAGGATAGTTCTCGCTGTTCCCTGCTCACTCTGAGCGATAATCCCGATATCTGCATGCAAAAACTCCCAAAAACCTCAGAAACAGCCCATCGCTGCAAACATGTCAAGACAATTCAGCAGGAGCGTATTAAACTGGTGTTAAAGGTCATTAAAGGTCATTATTGTCACTGGCAAAAGCACCAAATGCCAACGCGCTGGGAAATGAATGTCGAGGCAAGGACAATCCGGCAGCCCGGCGCTGTGAACGAATCGGTTTATTAATGAACATGTCAAATATGAACCACGGTGTGATGACTGCACAGAACGCTGGGTGGAGGTGAGACCGCCGCCCTCAGAGAGAAGAACATTCTCATGTTAAAGTAATAACAACACACACACACTGACACGTATTTGTTTCTGCATGCTCGTGAGGACGTTCGACCTTTACCTTTTGACACGCTGTCATTTTTTATGAGCATAAATGTTTTATGAGATACGTGCCACGGGCGTTGCTGACGTGCTGACTACGGACGAGCGGTGGGGTACACCCTGGACGTGTCGCCAGCACATTGCAGGGCCATATGATAAACAGACAACCAATCACCCTCGCAGCCAATCCACACAGAAAGAAATCAAACCCGGAACGGCCTTGCCATGAGGCAACAGCGCTACCCACTACGCCAATGTGCTGAACTAAAGTCCTAATTTCACGAGAAAAAAAAAGTTCACATTAAAGTGTTTGAACTTTCCTGCTACACGTTGGAGGGGAAACATCAGAGGACTGGTGGCGGAATCAAAGCAAGGAACATGGAACATCTTTCAAGGCTGCACTTAAGCATCGGTCTCACAGGTTAGGGTTCGAAATATTAAAACTTTCAGTGCATCAAGGCCCCATTATTTCAAGTAGAAGGACTTTGAAAGATCTCAATGAAACTGAAAAGCTTCCAAAGAAAGGAGCCGACTGTGGAAACTGGTAGCGGGCAAGCTAAATATATTTTTCTCATATAATTGAGTTGATTCTAGTAATATTTTCGTCACTGTATCGAATATTTGGACTTTACTCTTGGTCTCTCTCGAATGGCAAAACCTTTCTTTCACTCAGTGTGGCCTTGCAGTGTCCACTTCTAAACGTTTGCCGTTATTGACCGCTTCCTGGCTGCATTCCTGACACCTTAAATAAAACGGTTCTAATGGAAAACTCGTCACGGCATGTTTTCCAGCGACCGTAAGTGATTGCGGCAGGATGGGTTGAGTGTCAGCGAGGATTTGAGCGATGCCAGAATGTAGGTTTGATTTCATGTAGATCATCAGCCCACCATGTCCACCGCACGCCGTCTCCCTTAACATAGCCTGTAATTACCAAACTCCCAACCAGTTTATGAACCTTAGCCTCTGCCAATAAAATAAAAAACGACATATCTTAATGTTTGCCTTCTTAGAAAGACCAAATATCATTGCACACACACAAACACACCATCTGTAAGTCTCCCCCTCTGCCCCCTCTGGACCAAGTGCTGCGTATCAGGCAGTGAAATGCTGCTTTCATGATGGCTGCTCATTGGACGAGGGAATCGATTGATGAAATGCTCTAACTAAACCCAATTGGACGATGTAGCACACGTTATATATCCTTCCGCCTCCCCCTCATCCAGTCCCACATGTGAACGTTAAATAAAGATTTGGTCTTTGTGGATTGGCAGGGGAGATAATTGAGATTTCGAGTTGTGCGTGTGTGTGTGTGTGTGTGTGTGTGTGTGTGTGTGTGTATACCCACGCGTCAACCAATGTGACCGTTATTGATTACTTTTGAGAGGAAAATAAGAAGAGGCTTTGGGAGGGGAGAATAAAATCGAACACCCCACCCCCCACTCTCATGCCGCCCCCCCACTCCAGAGCAGATCATAGCAATGTGCTGTTAAATGAGCGTGCTTAAACACCCGGTTTGGGTGAAAGCTCGTCGTACTCGCCGGAGACCAGCTTTATTGGATCGATGCTGGAGGCCTCTGCGGCCGACGCACGAGTGAGCAGACGCTCTGATTGAGATGGATGGAGGGATGAAGTGTTGGAAGGAAGAAAAAAAAAACACCCATCTGGAGATATTAGATGAGACATGAAATGGTTCATTTTCTCCTCCTTCAACATCTTTCATCGGCGCGCTGAGAGGCAACACATGAAAGTGGACATCGCGAAGGTTCCAGCAAGTGGAGAGGCAGAGAGTAAACACTCGAGGAGGATGAGGAGGAAAAGACTGGAGAGTCAAGAGGAGGAAGACGCTTTTCTGTTTGTGGCCTTTTTCCGTTCCTCTTTTCTGCAACTTGGCAATGATAATATTTCAATGCCGCTACACAAAACTCGCCCCAAGTTTTCAAAATCAGTAAACAAGTGCCGCGGCAAAAAATAAAGGACATTCCCTTTTGCAATGCATTCTGGGACAGACAGAGCAAAAACTGGTCAAGACAAAGCTGAGACTTCCATGATGCTGAGAACATGCTTCTTTCCGGTAGCCCTGAATATTTAACATAAAGGGGCACTGCAGCGGCTCAACGAGATCCATCCAGTGCCAGTGCAAACATTTTAAGTGTTCACTATCAGGCAATCACAATCAGTCTCGAACATCTAAGTGAGCCTCAACATTGTTTTCTCGTCTACCTTACCCGACACTGCTCTGCTGCTAATATGGCTTTGAGAATGTCAACGCCACGTCTGCTCGGAACGTCGTGAATGTCAGGGGGGAGCCGGCTGCGGTCACTCTTTGATGACTTTTTCTTGTTCTTCCTGTCAAAACCTCTCCTATGATCCCCTCGCTGCGCCATAAGGAGCGAGAATCAGCCTCGCCCTACCCTGGCGACCAAATTAAATCACTTGCTCTGCCTCTCGCCGCAGCCTCTTTAAGGTCCTGCGGTGTCACATAGCTCTGCAGGCGTTATTAATTCATCTATTAGTCGCTGGTGTTGTTGTTGAGGCTGCTTCAGCTAATGAGCTGAGACACGGCAGACTAATAACATCAGTCAGCGCTCCACAATGGAGAGCTCATTAAAACATGGAGAAAAAGGCCACATGTTCTGATTAGATTGCTGAGCTCCTGTGTGTGTGTTTTGACTGCGTGCCGATTTGTGTTCTGTGTGGGTTTCTTCGAAGTGCATTGAATGTTGGAGAAAAAGGGAAGGAGAACATTTTTCAACCCCCTTCGGCCTCTTTTCCGCACCTCTACATCCATGTTTTCCATTGTATTCTTCCTGCTCTTCACTGACTCCACCTCTCCTTTCCTGCCACACACCGACCGGTGATGCAGGCCCTTCTGATTGCTGCTCCTTCCAGGCATTGTTTGAGTTTTAACCTCAAACTCTGACCATGCTAGAGGACAGTCAGGTTCCACCCCCACTGCCCTCCAGTTGCCCCAAGACACACACACACACACACACACACACACACATAAGGACAAGGACAGCTCCCATCCTTCAACAACCCACTTGCCTCGCTGCAAAACAAACACTGTGGCTACCGTAAGCTCCCTTCCTTCCTTCCTTCCTTCCTGTAACCCCTCCCCTTTCCCTCCACCTTTTAGTGCTATAGGGACTTTAAAAACCCACACAAATAGGGACAAGTGCAAACTCTCTCTCTCTCTCTCTCTCTCACACACACACACACACACCTGCTTCAAATAAAGAGAACAAGCCAGCTCAAACGATTTCACACGTTGCGGACGGAGAGATGAGAGCAGCTTCAGGACATTCATGTTGTGTTCCCTTCACTTTGAAATCATCATGGTGGGAAGATGGAGCAGCTGCTAGTGCATAAACGGTTTACGTGGGTTTCTGAGGCTACTGGCTTTCAACACTGGTTTGTTTGAAAGATTTAAAAAAATGACTTTTCTGAAAGTATTTGCAAGGAAATACGTCCCAAATAATAACTGGAGCTTAAGAAGATTCCAGCGCTGCCTCTAAAATGAGTCAGAAAGTCTGCAGACATGGAAGAAAAATTCTGATTTCGAATAATGTTTTCTGAAGATGAATAAAATAGAATAGCACTTTATTGTCATTACACACAGTGATGCTATGAAATTAAGCAGGCTCTGCACAGTGCAAAAACTGTAAAGATCAGCATCGGCATCTTGAAACAACCCAGAATGAACCTATTTAATACGGAAAATAATACTAACAACTAAAGAAAATATAAAATAGATTCTGATTATATCACTATTGGTAATTTATTTTCACTTGACCTTGGAGAAAACCTCCATCATAAAGGCGGCGATGCTAGTGAGCGAACAATGAGTCAGTGGTGACACTGGAGCTTTTGAATCTTATGTGAAACAGATTTTCTCCCCCCACACACACACACACATTTTTGTATTGGCAAGTTTTTGACCTGAGTGAAGTTTCCTTTTAAGATGCAAATATATTCAGATGGTTGAAAAAACTGCTGTTGAGGAGACCACAAACACACCAGAGATCACTGAGAGAAAATATATCCTATGATAGTTTCTCAAAAATCTTTTCACAGCTGAAACGTTTTGATCAAAAATCAACCTTAGTATACAGTATATAAAAAAAGAAGCTTACAAAACAGTTGTGGTAATTTTATTCAGTGTTCCCGTGCTGCGAGTCACCTTTCGACCAAAATATGTGTTTGCTCCGGTCGTAATGACGTATCAAAGTAAAAATGTCTGGGCTCTGGGTTCAAGTCCAGAACACAAATCGGTTAAGAAATGAAAAAATATGTTGTAATGCTCCCTGAAAAACTGAGGAGTAGTGGGATGTGAGCTTACCGGTACTACATAAGGATTAATTCTTTTTTTTTTTATTGTAATTTATTCATACAATGCTGCAAAAGTCCTAAAAAACACATCTCTTCATTGAACTGAGAAGCGTCTCTCTGAGAAAGAGGACGAGAAAAAACCTGATACACTGCTTTTACAATATAAAGTGATTGGAGCATGCACACACACACACATACATACAGAGGTGGGCACTTAAAGCAAGTAGTGATTTTGGTTTTTGTGCATGGTTTGAATATTTTGCAGCACTGCCCTGCACGAATGAGTCTGCATCTGAGTGGTAGCATTAACAGGAATCTCATAGACCCTGCAGCCGGACTGACATTAACATTAGCTGTGTGTGACTGTGAGTGGGTGATGGGCGGGCAGATTGGGCTGTGCTCATGTTGAGTTGGCACAGATGAAAGACTGATAATCAAAGAGGGTTTGATCGGCTGCATATATTGTGTGAATGTGTGTGCGAACGATTTGTGATGGTTGTTGCTGGAGCCGCCTTCTGGAACATCCAAACACCATGTACCCATAAAGTGTTTGAACCCCCCCCCCTTTGAAACGGTGTCCATTAAAATGTGAGCCCTCCTTCTACGCTCACGCACCTGAGGAGGTGATTCTCACAATGAATAATTGATTCATCTGCAGCAGGACGTGGAGAAATCCGGTTGCATTACGCCATTGCCGTTCTTTTCACATTTAGGATTGGAATTAATTTGCCAGCCTAATTAGCTTAAATTGGAGTGGAACTGAGGAGCAGATTTTAATTTCCACTTGATTGAATGTCAGGAGAGAAAAAAAAGTCCCACGAGGGCTTGCAGTGCTGCATCTTCACCTCCCGGCTGGCTCCACTCAGCACGCTGCTCTTTCATGTGTCCTCCCTGGAGAGATTCTGCAGACCACAACTCCATCTTCTCTTTCATCCCTGCTGGAACTCTCGCTTGCCTGCCCACCACCCCCTCACCGACTTGTCCATGTCATTGCTGGTCAGGCGTGGCCCCTATAGCACTTTGATCATCCCCTGATCTATTCCATCGGTGCCGGGGGCTACAACTGATTACAGATATGATTAGGACTGCGACTCGGGGCTAAACACCTGCTCGGACCAGTGAGAGTAACAGAAGAGGAAGTCCAGGTGAAATGACCTGGCAGAGGCCGAGCCCCTTTCTATCGGACAGCATCACACCATCTGTGCTTTAGATTTGTGCATTGTGAACACAGTCCTGATGGAACCAGATCTCATTCCAGGCATTGAGGATCAGATATGATCACTTCCTGGCGAACACACCGGAGGAGCTTTGAGAATGAGAATACCATCCTTGCATTCATGAGGTGGAGGCGGTCGGAGGCAAATACAGCCCCAAACAAATGCTAATGCTCTCTTGCATCTGCTGGTTGTGTAATTAGACAACTGTTTACCATCATGATAGCCATATCATCAATATTCCAAGGGTCTGATCCCTTTGGAACCACGAAAGCCTGAAAAGAGTTGAAACCCAAGCCCACGGAAATGTAAAAGTTTGCATTTCGTTAATTTTTTTCTCACTGTTAATAGATTATTCTAATCATTGTTTATCAACCTAGTTCCATGGTTATAATTCTAACCTCTTTCTACAGCAGTGAATTTCAATCATAGATAAAAAATAATCAATAAAAGGAGAAAATGAACAGACCTGTTAATTTGCTATTCATAGAGCTAATAACGTAAAAAAATAGAGTTTTAAACTGCCCTACATCACATATTGTGAAATGTATCTTGCATAGCAACTACAGAGTAATATATCTGCGTCTAAGTGGAAAGAAAAGGATGTTATGCACCTGAGACACTAAAAATGGAGATAAGTTTGGATGAGATGGACTGTTTGACACTAAATTAATGAAATTAACAAATGGCAGATTGCCTTGTTTCGGATGAGCACACAAGTGCAGAGGAATGGTACACTGTCAACCTGACTGCTTGCACAAGGATGCTGGGGGCTAGTGCTCTGACCTAGTCCATGAGAAACATATAGGTCACGGGTCAACAGACCTTGCTCAAGGCATCGGGGCCAGCTGAAGAGCAGCCGAGTGTGTTTGCTCGTAATATTCAATATCAGAGCATTTGGAGGCTACACTGCAGCCAAAACACCGGAGACATGCCTTCTCACATCCTGAGCTCAGCTCCAGACGCACTGATAAACCCACTCAGGCAAATATGCTCCCCCCCCCCCCCCCAGCCAAATTCAGACAAACAGAAAAGCTGACAAACTTTCTCTGTTGTATTTCAAAGCTCATTAAAAAGTGTTCAGCGCTGTACGATTTGGCGATGTAATCAGCTCTGAATACGAGAAACGGTCATATTGACGCCCGCAGGCAGCCGAAGCACCGTCTCATTTCTGAACAACAACCGCTGGCCGTGAGAATGAAAACACTATGACACACACACACACCCACCCACCCACGTGCACACCAGCTCCCTCTCGCTGTGGCTGTCAGTCTCAGAAACAGTGTATTCCGGGGAAGGCCGCCCACTATGCTCCCAGGGAAGCTAATTGTCCGGTGGCACTCTTTTTGCGTTTCCTCCCACTCCTCCTGTCCTTCACCCTCTCCCACAGTACTGGTCTTCGAACATTTCATTCCGGGAGAGTTGAGGAGTTCACGTAGCGCCTTCGGCTCTGGATCCCAGTGAGGTGCCAGGGGGGCAAAAAGGTTCCACCCAGTCGGAATGGAAACCACCTCCTTGTTGGGCAGGAGGGGAATCGAGGAGGGTTATGCCGACGATGACAGCCGATACAGGGAAAAGCTGGGCCAACAGGGAGAGACAGGGCAACTATAGAGCAAATGTTAGGGATCAGAGCGACTCTGTGGGCAGAGGCTCTGGTGGCAAAGTTTATTATTGAGTCGCATAAAGTTTTTGTGCTGCTGTTTTTGTGTTGGGTCCTATATTCATATGTGCTTTTTACACATATGAATATGTCATGCCCTACAGCAGTGGTCCCCAACCACCGGGCCGCGGCCCGGTACCGGTCCGTGAGCCATTTGTTACCGGGCTGCACAGAAAGAAGAACTCATTTATAACATTTCCGTTGTATGGATTATTAGCGTCTAAAAGGTGTTTTATTTTGAAAAACAACCGGATTTTCTCCAACGTAACATTCGCCTGTGAATTTTCTTGGTCACGTGATATGTTACTAAAAAAACAGCCGTAAACTAGCAAAAATTAATAAAAACAAACAAACAAAAAAACGTCTTTGGAGAGCATCTTTGCTAAGGGGAAAAGTCAAACTGAGGAGGAAGAAGAAAAAAAAACTTCATTTAACAGACAATCCAGGAGTCAGACTTAAAACACGGGTTTATCTACAACATCTGATTAGCTTTGTTAACAAGGCAACGAAGGGTTCAAAACTGCTTCGGCACATAGAGACCAGAACCCGGGATTAAAAGACCAGAACCCTGGATTAAAGGACAAGAATGTGGAATTTATTAAACAAAAAATCGGGAACATGAAGGACAGAAGCGGTTATTGAGACCACAACTAATTGTGAGTAGATATTGGTATAATACTTGTTTAATAGTTATTATTATATAGTTATTATTATTACCCTAATTACCCTAACCCTCACTAAAGAGTAAAAAAACAAAAACAAACAGTACCGGTAATCAGAATTCAGGTGAAATTATTGGGAATCCCTTGTTGAGATGGACGTTTCTCATATTGATTGATTTTTAAGACTTGTTGTATATTTATGATCCTGATGCAATAAAATATCTTCTGTTTCTGGTATATTCTACAAGAAAGCAGAGGTAGAAGGAGAAACCCTCAGCGTCCCTGTCGGTTAAGCTGCTTGTGTGAGTACCAGTCCCGTCAGTGACGCTGCTATTTTGGTTACCTTTTCAGATGCGTTGCAAATCTGTGAGCTGTGAACTGTGCATGGTGCTTGGGAAGAGAGCGCTGCAGCCTTTGTGCTCCCTGTTGATGGTTGACATGAAAACTCACGTGAAGCAGAAGTAACCGTCAGAGTGCTTTCAGGTCATATTATACATATTGGAGGGAGAGCATGAGCTTTCTTTGACTTTTTTTTTTTTTAAAGTATATGATGACCGGTCTTTTTATATGCCTGGAAGGCAAGCATGAGCTTTAAAGAAAAAAAAAAAGGGAGAAACGCTTTTCCCTTACTGAACAACTAGAAACAATAAAAATGCCCTTAAGCAAGGGACTTAACCCAGATAGATTAAATGTGTTCAGTGGCTCAGAGAAGTCAATGACAGACTTGAGATTCTGGTACTTGGCAGGCATTTCCCAGTGGCCAAAATTAGCAGACTGTGGTTATACTGGGCAGCTCCCAGGAATGAATGTGCATTACTGTAAAAAAAAAAATTGCAGTAGGACATTTCTAAAGAAGCATGTGCAGAGTCAGCAGAAGCAAATCTTTCCCTCGATGACTATGAGTTTATAAAAAATAAAAATCTGTCAACGACAGCTATTGGATCAGTGAACGAAACGGTCATCAGCTAAAAATGGTCGACAGACTGCCGAGACATTGTTTAGAGAGAAGAGAGCGAGTCTCGATGCTCTAACCAAGGGTCTATTAGAGCCTGATTGGGCCCATTAGAAGGGAAGGTGATACTCAACTTCAGCCTGGCTTTACATTAACAGCTGCCGGCTCTCTACTTTGTCGAACACACGGGCCGATCAATAACAATGGCGAGGGTGGAGGAGGACGGGAGGCGGAGAAAAGGGGTCCAGGTTTACAGGAAGACAAGCTGGGATTGATCGAGAGACTGGGTGGGCAGGGAGGACGGAGGCATGCAAGACGAGGCAGGTTCACACTCGTTCACCTCATCAAATCAGACGGAGGGACCCTGTGTGTGTGTGTGTGGGTGGGTGGGTGTGTGTGTGTGTAAGTGGGTGTGTGTGGGTCTGTATCCTTGTAGACAACAACTGGAATAACTTAGCGACTACTGTATTTCTTTAAAATAATAGAATTCATTATAAATGAATAAGAAATATTTATCATCATAAATTGATTACATAGCACCATTCATTTATCTCAAAATTGTAATACTTAATATTACCCCCCCCCTGTCCTCGCTGTCATGGAGTGAACTGTAGCCACACACAGCTTGATGAAGAGCAGCCGACAGTCACTAAACACACACCTACACACGCACACATTGCATTTTCTATACTACCTGAGGTATTTCATGCTGAACACATTGCAGATTTAAGGTTTGCTATTATCTATCAGATGACATTAAATGTCTGTGTTGGCTGAGCGGCTGCACAGAACAAAGATTTGTTTGCAGCGTCCTCCGTGTGAAACGCAAAACACGGCGAGTAAATCAGCGTCGGTGTAGAATTGCTGTGGGAGGGTTTTATAACCGTCCTCCATTGCGGGGTAATTGGTTTGGGATGACACTTTATGTGGTGGACGCTCCGCGAGGACATGCAAATGGTGTGGATGGGGGTGGGGAGACATTGTGTGTGTGTGTGTGTGTGCGTG